>NC_137801.1:25598791-25793791 GCF_963383645.1 Muscardinus avellanarius | reverse complement strand
TATTTTTCCTTCAAAAAAAAAAATTAGTGACTGTATTGTGAACAGGGGCCGGGCAGTCTGAAATGCACAGATTCGAGTCTGTTCGAATTCAGAGAGTTCTTTCTGGGTTTGGATGCTGAAGCATTTTTCTAACGAGACAAATAAAATGATGGTTTTGGTACAGTGCCTCGTGGCTTTCATGGTCAATTCATTCTTGGGCAGCACGAATTCTTCGTCATCATTCGAGACTCAAGTCAGGCATCATTTACTCTAAGAAGCCCCACTATGCTCCTTCTCCTCTGGAAACCCAAAGGAAAGCATTTCTCCGGGCATTCATAGCAACCCGTGTGACTTTTCGAATCTCTTCATATATTGGATCATAGTCATCTGTTCTAAGGAAACCTTGTTCCACATCTGTTGAGCTTCCACATTTTACAGAAGCAAAACATAGCTTTGCAAAGGAGCAAAGTGGAAGGTTGGGTTTTAGACTCCTCCTGGGCCCTGCAGATGTGTTGCTTGTCTCATAAGAAGAGAAGATGTCTCACGTATTCAGAAATATCAAGCCCTCACTAAGGAAACAGCTCATTTGCGGAGAATCACAATGATAATTGACATCTACATTGGAAACAACAGACAAATCTCTCCTGTTACAGATTAAGAAGAAAAGTCAGAGGTAGATCCAGTGGCACCTGCCTGTAATCCTGGTACTGGGGAGGCTGAGATAGGAGGACTGCAGGTTGGGGGCTAGCCTCAGTAATTTAGCAGGGACCTCGGCAGCTTAGTGAGGACTTGTTTCAAAATAAAAATAGGACTGGAAATGTGGCTTAGAGGTAGAATGCTGCTGGGGTTAGTCCTCAGTATTAAACACAAACACACGTGCACACACACACACACACCACCATCACCACCAACAACAACAATAACAAAAACAACACCAATAACAAAAACAACCCTCAAAACAAAAGCAAAACAACCCCAAACCAAACCAAAACATAGCCTCTAAGAGGAAAAGCCCAGATTAGACAAGCAACATTCTTGTGGTCATCTAGACATGTGCTAAGGACATTTGTGAGGCATACTGTGGCTCAATGGATTCAATGAAAGATTTTTGAGAAGGAAAAGGGTTGATCAGCAAACTTTCTGTAAGAAGCCAGGTAATAACTATTTTAGATTGTGTAGCTGTACGGTTTCTGCTGAATTAAGCTTGCTCCTGCTGTCCTATCAGGCTAGCAGCTGCAGACATTACATAGGCAAATGAGTGTGTTTGTATTACAATAAAACTTCAAAAACAGGTAGTGGGCCAGATTTGGCCTGTGGGCCATAGTTAGCCAAATCTTCCCTAAGAAAACCATGAATAGCAGCAGAGCTTTCTAGTCAGCATCCTGCTAATTCTAATAAAATCTGGTTAAATTCTTTAGCAAAACAGTGGACATTTTAGAAAATTTCTGTCATGTTTAATGGGGGACCTGGTAGTAAACATCATTTTTCTGGGAACTCTTGGGTTCCAAGTCTCTTATTTGAACCCTTGAGGGAGATAGTAGGGGTCTTGGGCTTTTCTTTCTAAATGAGGTGACATCATGAGCATAGCTATAAAAGATGTCCCTATATGTGCCAAAAATAGAAACCAGCTGTGGAGCTATTGACCGGCTCATTTTGACAGCACTGCATGACGTACCTGCTGCTTGCTCTTTTAATGGATTGGCAAAGTTACACGACCCAAGTTGCTTAGCGAGCAAGGCGGGAGCAGGACTTGAACTCAGGACTCCTGATCTATATGAGTTCCACGTGTTAAGAACCATGGTAGGTCTTACAGGAGGTGTGAAAGAAGTACAAAACCTGGTGCTTGCCTTTGGGGGGAGTCAGGAAAGGATCATCACTCAATACCTATGACTGTTTCTGGGGTGAAACTTGGGTGATGTCAGTGTCAGAGGAAGTCTACCAGACAGGTGGAAAAAGGTAAACCGAGTGCAGAAGGGGCCCGATGGGAACACAGTCATGCCCCTGAGACACACCGAGAGCCCCGCCACCTGTCTGGGTTCCAGTGTGCACAAGACAGATGCCAGATGGTGGGTGAATTTTGATGGGGCTCTAATATGACACCCTTCGTCCCTACCCAAGTTCAGAACTAACAAAGCAATAGATTAGAGACAAATCTCTCCTCCTCAATGCTGATAAAGTTGGTTTTGGGGGAAAGTGTCTTAGGTTTTGGATCATACAAACCTTTTACTGCTGTACCCCCAAAACACTCAGCAACGATGGCTAGATGCATTTCCCAGGTGGTTCCTATTTTGAAAAGACATACACTGAACTGCCCACACCCTTTGAAAGGTCTTGTTCCCCAAATGACTGATCAGATGATTCCCTTCTTCCCAGAGGAGGAATGGGTAAGGGGCAATAGAAAAACCAGGAGGGAGATAGACCCTCAGCAAGTGGTGGGGGAGCATCAATCTTTTTTTGTTGTTGTTGTTCTTGTTGCTGTTATTACACAGAAGACTTATGTTGTCTCCCTCTCGAGTCTTGCCTGAACCTGGCGCTCGCTTGGAACCCGGGATACTTTCTAGTTTCTTTTGACGTGTTTGAGTGGAGCAATGTGGACCTCACAGCCCAGACTCAAGTTGTTAAAGACTATTTTGTCCTCAGCCCAGGAGCCTTTCATGAATTTCAGCTCCACACAGGAGTTTTAAATCTTAAAAGAAACCCTCTGAACTGGGGCCAGCAGTGCAATTTGCCTTCCATTTGGTTTTGGAAGGGGTGAAGGGAAGAAGAAACCAATATTGATGGAGCTCTGGTGTTCTGGGCATTACATTATTTGTGTGATAATGGTCATCTCATTCTGCCTTCAATTATTTGTGCTATTTCACAAGTTACTACTGTGTGGAGGAGGGTTGATGGGGGCGAGGTGAGCGAGGAGGGAAAGGCCAAGATCGGCGCTCAAACTGGTCCTCAAAGGATGGTCCATTATCAGATTTATGGGTGGAAATGCCACGTTCTGTCAGCAAAGGGGCCCATCTCGTGATCTGTGACTGAAACTTGTCCCGTACTCCATACATTCAGCCTTGGAATATCTCTTTATTTTTTTAATTCCAAACCTCCTTCCCCCCCACCTCTATCTAAGCCTTTAGTCAGGCTCTGGGCCATTTTCAAAATTTCTCCATTATATCCTTCTCTGTGTTGCCCAGATGATTCTTGAGTAACTGTGAACAAAATAAGGTAACTTTGCTTTTGACATTTCTCCTGACCACGAACCATGCCAAAGTCCTTTTCTGGGTATGATCACTTTCTCTCCCTTGCTTTTCTTTCCCTTCCCCTTTCAGCAGCAATATATCTTACTTCTATCCTTCAAAAGTGATCTCCTCTGTGCCTCAGTCTCTGTAAGGGAAAGTTCTATATTTGCCAAATGTTACATATCTAGTAAATCTAAATAGAGGGGTATTTGTTTCTTTTCTTGCAATGAAGCTCTGGAAGCTGCTTATATATTCTGGATACAAGCATCTGGCCAGATATGAACTTGGCAAATATTTACTTCCAGTTTGTAGCTTGTCTTTAATTCTCTCAACTCTTTTCTGAAAAGTAGAGGTTTTAACTTTCATTGACATCTAATTTTTAAAATTTATTCTTGTACTTTGGTGTCATATCTGAGGAATTTTTGCATTACCTAGGGTCACAAGTTTTGTCTCTTAAATTTCCTTCTGGAAGATGTATTGTTTTAGATTTTACACTTAGGTCTGTGGTCCATTTTGAGTTTATGTTCTAGATAAGATTGGAAGCATAAATCAGAGTTCTCTTTTTCACATGTAGAGAGCCAATTGTTCTAGTACCAGTTATTTAAAATGACTGTTTTTTTCTCCCATGAATTGCCTTTATACCTTACATTTAAAAATGGGAAAATTATATGAACAGATATTTCACCAAAGAAAACACCTGAATAGCGAAGATACTCAATATTAGTAATCACAAAAATATAAATTAAACCACAAGGGGGTATCATGATGCATCCACTAGAATGGCTAAAATTAAAAGGACTGACTGACTAAATTGGTGAGAATGTGGAGGAAATGGAACTCTCAGACATTGTTGATGGGAATATAAAGTAGCAATCACTTAGAAAAACATTTTGACAGTTTCTTAAAAGGTTAAACATATATTTACCATGTAATCTAGACAGTCTGCTCCTTGATATTCTCCCAAGAAAAACAAAAAGTATATGTTTATACAAAGATATGTATGCAAATATTTGTAGCAATCTTTTTTTATAGTTCTGAACCAGGAATGACTCAAATGTTGATGAATAACTCAATGGGTAAATAAGTTGTTGCGTAACCTCATGCAATATTACCCAGAATGGAATAAAGTACTGATACATATTGCAACATGGATGAAAGGCAAAATAGTTATGAGTATAACAAATCAAGCAAGAAAAGAGTACATGCTCTTATTATTCCATTTTCATAAAATTCTATGAAATTCAAATAAACTATGGTGACATAAAGTACATCAATGATTCAGTGGTTTCCTGAAGACAGAAGGATGGAAGGGTGGATGACAGAGGGTATGAAGAATCTTGCCCATTTTTACTTTGCTTTTGAGAAATATCTGTTTAGCAAATCTGACCTTTTATTGATTGAATTATTTGTTTTTTGTGCGTGTGTTGAGTTTTTAAAATGTATTCTGGATATCAATCCTCGGTTGGAAGAGGAGCTGGCAAAAATGTTCTCCCATTCTGTAGGCTCTCCCATTCATGCTACTAATTGTTTCCTTTGCTAGGAAGAAGCTTCTCAACTCCATACTATCCCATTTATTAATTCTTGGTGCTATTTTCTAAGGTTTAAAGGTTCTTTTGAGGAAGCCATTGCTTGTGCTTATATGTTAGAGTGTGTCCCCTGTGTTTTCTTTTAGACATTGCAAAGGTTCTGGTCTAATTCCTAGGTCTTCAATCAATTTTGAGTTGATTTTTGTGTAGGGTGAGAGACAGTCATCTAGTTTTATTATTCTACATGTGGATATATTGTTTTTCCACTAACCAACAATTGTTAAAAAGGTTGTCTTTTCTCTGATATGTTTTTGGGCCCTTTGTCAAGAACCAGATGGCCGTAGCTGGGCGGATTTGTCTCTGTGTTATCTATTCTATTCCAGTGGTCGACCTGCCTATTTTTATGCCAGTACTATGCTCTGTATTGGTATGGCTCTGTAGTATAATTTGAAAGTGGGTATTGGGGTGCTTCCAGTGTTGTTTTGCTCCAAATTTTTTTAAATCTGGATCTTTTATTCTTCCATACTGAAATCAGAATCCTCACTGCTGTGACCCCAAATACTAGAAGATCACAATTTAGTGTGACCCCGTTTCAAAATAAAACATTAAAAGGGCTGGCTGGGGATGCAGGTTGCAGGTATAATGCCCTTGGGGTTCAAAGTCCAGTTACCTTTCTCCCAAAAAAGAAACATAAAAAAAATGAAAAAAGAAAGATTGAAATTTGAAACCTTTATTAAACTAGAAGTCTAGCAGGGAATTGGTTATATGAGACTGAGTTCAAGGGTTGCAGATATCCTTTTGGTGATATAATTTGGGAGTTGCTAAGATAAATTGTCTTAGCATGTTTTGTGATGTTGTAATAACATGACAGACTGGGTGATTTATTTTTTATTTTTTGTAGTCTTTTTTAACTTTAATTTTTTTATTGGTGCATTGTAGTCATACATCTTAATGGAGTACAAGAGGGGTGATTTATAATGAACAGGAATTTATTTTTCGTAATATCAAAGGCTAGGAAGTATGAGATCAAGGCAATACCATCTGATGAGGGGTTTCTTGCTGTCTTTTCACGTGGTAGAAGGAAGAACAGTAAGAAAGAGTGAAACCACTCCCTAAAGCCTTTTTACAGTGGCATCAATCCATGTATGAAAGTAAAGATTTCATGACCTAAACATCTCCGAGAAGACCCCACCTCTCAACACTATTACTTTGGGGAATACGTTTCTGGCACATTCAGACGATACATATACATATGTATATGTAACGGTGATTGGACTCAGGGCTGTTCTATCTCTGAGATGCACCCCCAGCCCTATTTTTATCTTGAAACAAGGTCTCACTAAGTTGATGATGGCTTTACTACATTTTTAAGGCTGACCTCAAACCTGTGATCCTTCTGTCTTAGCTTCCCAAGTACTGGGATTATATATGCCCAGATAGCAATGATATTTAACAAGGTGAGACTAGATGTTATCACATAATGATTGTAAATAAAGTCGAAGAATGTCCTGAGCTCAGGGACACCAGGGGTTAGTTTTATATTCAGAGGTTAGTAGGATGTGAAGAAATCAGCAAAGGACAATGAGGACAAATCAGTGACACGCAGAACCAAGAGAGGGTGGCATGCTGTAAGCTGAGTGAAGAAAGTATTTCCACCAGGAGGGAGTGATTGACTTGTCAAGGGAGAGGGGGGCAGACATTGACTCCAGCTTTGTAACTGTGCTGGTCTCTGGTAACCTCACCAAAATTTGTTCCTCTGGGGGGTAAGGAAGAGAAAAGAAGAGAGAAAAAGCCACAGAAATGGCAAATGTAGACAACTCTTTGAAGGAAATTTGCTATAAAGGAAAGAAGAAAAGCAGGATAGTGGCTAAAAAATAATCTGGGGTCAAGGAAGGAGTTACTACTGTGTAGAACAGCTAAATATAACACATGGAGATTTTGAATTTATATATAGAATTTGAACTTATTTGATTGGCAATGAAGTCTAAAATTTCATATAGTTAAAAAGTCTTCAATTGGATTGATAAGCTTAGAAATAGAATTTATATTTGAGGAAGACTTAGTTAAATATGAGTAGGTCTATGCAAGATGTGTAATTTCAAATTTCTTTCCTTTGGTTTAATTTGGATTTGCAATTCCTGTTAACCATTTACCTTAAGAGTCTTCCCAAATGAATATTTACTTAGCAATGACAGAAAACTTTAATTTACAGAATACTTATCAGTCTCTGTATCAGAATAAACACAAAAGAATTAAATTTGACATTTACAAGTGAAGGAGGAGGAGAGAATTAAAGATATGTGGTCCCATACCAGGGAAAGAGTTTCAGGTTGTAGCAGAACCTGAGATCCAAAGGGAAACCCACCTATGACTAACTCCACAGCACTGATTTGCAGTCTTTGGGCTAATTGACTCTCTTCCTCATTTTCTACATTGAGGCATACTTATTTTGAATTCCTTCCAGCTTCCAACAACAGTCCTTTGGATGAGAGGAACTTTATTTGTGCACTGGGACTTCCTTCCTTCCTTCCTTCCTTCCTTCCTTCCTTCCTTCCTTCCTTCCTTCTTTTTTCTTCTTTCTTTCTTTTCTGGTGGAATTGGGTATTGAATCTAGGGACATTCTACCTTAGAGCTACACCCTCTGCCCTATTTTTTATTTTTGAAACAGGGTCTCACTAAGTTGCGGAGGGCCTCATTAAGTAGCTGAAGCTGGCCATGAACCTTTGATCCTCCTGTCTTAGCCTCCTAAGTACTGGGATTACAAGCATGTGCCACCATGTCTGGTGGACTTCTGGCTTTCTGGAGCCTTCTGCCTATGCTATATTTTCACCAAAGTTCTCTTTCCTGCTGTGAAACCAAATAAGCTATGTTTCCCAGTCTCCATTGCAGTTGAATGGGACCAAAGGAATGAGGGCAAGATTAATTCATGTCACTTCTAGCCTGAAACTTGACCTGTAAGAAAATCTACACAACCCTCCACACTTTCTTCCTTTGTCCGCAGGCCGGATGTTGAAGATCCCCTGGAAAGTTTGGATCCTGAGTGACTATGGAGACCAGGATTCCTCCCTACACAGTATTATGTTGTGTCATGAACCAGAAATGATCTTGTAGTATATTGAACCTTAAATACTTTGCAGTTGTTTTGTATAGTAGATTAAGACATGCTCCTTTGGGCCCCCAAAGCTCTCCTGGAATGTGACTGAGCAGAAACATGATTCAGCAACAGATTTCTATCAAATACTTTTTCTTGTATCATATTATTTAATGTTGATGATATAACCCAGTGAGGTAATTACAGTTAATCCCAGTTTACAGATACAGAAGTTTGTCCAAGATTATGGAGTTATAAATTAGTAGAATCCTTCAATCAAGGTCTTTTTGACCAGTCAATCTTTGCTCTTCCTACTTCATCTTCACTCTCTTCTGTTTCCCTTTGGGGAAAGAGGAAAAAGCCTGAATCAGATTTGTTATGTACACTTCAGTATAAGAGACACAATCTCCTCTTCCCTCTTGGGTGTGTTTGTATTTTGAAGGAGATGAGAAATGGAAGGTAATTGTTTACTCAATGAAATGAATTGTAGGCACTGTTGTGACTGAGTGTGGTTAGAGGAACTCTGCAGGTGACTCAGGAGCCAGAGAAGGAGACGGAGGCAACTGGGAGCTTCAGTTTCTAAGGAGGTCATACAGGAAGCTGATGTCTGTGTCCTCTTCAGCTCTTTAATACATTTAACTAAAGTTTCCCATGATCTGACAACTGGATAGGAGACTGAAGGTTCAGCTTCTGGAGTGTATCTATGAAAAAACTCAATGAAGTAGGCAAATGGCCTCTTCAATAAAAATTAGAGGACACCAAAGAAAGAAATTAGAGTAGGCACTAGAAGATGGAAAGATCATGTTCATACACAGACAGAATTAATATTGTTAAAGGGCTATATTACCTAAGGCAATCTGCAGATTCAATGCATTCCCTATAAAATACCACTGATATTTTTCACAGAACTGGAATAAAAAAAAATCCAAGCAAAAAGAGCGAAGCTTGGAGGTATCACAAAAACCTATTTCAAAATATACTACGGAAATATAGTAACAAAAACAACATGGCATTGGTATAAAAAGACATGTAGACCAGTAGCCAATGGAATGGAATAGAGGACGTGGAGACAAACCAATACAACTATAGCCATCTGATTCTTGACAAAGGTGCCAAAAAAACACAAACGAGAAAAGACATCCTCTTTAACAAATAATGCTGGGGAAACTGAATATCTACATGTAGAAGATTGAAACTAGGTCCCTATCTTTCACCCTGTACAAACTTGATCAAAGACTTAAGTGTAAGATCCTATAATTTATTATTATTATTATTAATTATTATTATTATTATTATTATTGGTGGTGGTGGTGGTGGTGGTGGTGGTGGTGTGTGTGTGTGTGTGTGTGTGTGTATGTGTGTGTGTGTGTGTGTGAGACTGGGGACCGAATCCAGGGGTGATCTATCATTGAGCTATATTTCCAGCTCTATTTATTTATTTATTTATTTACTTTTAGTCTTATTTATTTTTTATTTTATTTTTTTCTCAGTAATTTTTACTGTTAGAAGTAGCATTGATGTTGTTATTTTGAAACAGTTTTTTTTTAGTCTATTTTTTTGGTGCATTATATTCATACAACTTATTGGGGTAAAAAACTTGTGTGTACAAGCATGTACTCATCGCTGATTTAACCCCTACCCATCCTATTTATTTTTTGAAAGAGGATCTCACTAAGTTGCTGAGACTCAAACTTATTATCCTCTTGCCTCAGCCTCCCAAGTAGTTGGGATTACAGGTGGGCACCACCACTCCCAGTGATCTAAAAATTTGAAATTAATAGAAAAAAAACTCATAAGAAAGTACGTCAAGATATAGTCACTACTTCCTGAATAGGACTCTGGTAGCTCAGAAAATAATGGTAATAACCAACAAATGGGATTGCATTAAATTAAAAAAAAGTTTCTGCACAGCAAAGAAAAATTAACAGGAAAAAGACACAACCTAGCTGGGCATGGTGGCGCACACTTGTAATCCCAGCATTCAGGAGGCTGAGACTGGAGGATCGCAGTTCGCGGACAGCCCAGCTACTTAGTGAGACCCTCTACAACTCAGTGAGACCCGGTTTCAAAATAAAATAAAGAATAAAAAATAGGGTAAGAGAAGATTAATATTTAGACTATATAAAGAATTCAGAAAACTTAACATGAACCAACCAACAATTGCCCCCATCCCACCAAACAGTATAATCAATAAATGGTCAATGAATTGAACAGATACTTATCAAAAGAAGAAGTATAGTCCAGCGTAGTGGCACACGCATGTAATCCCAGCATTTGAGAGGCTGAGACAGGAGGATCGAGGTAAGCAGACAGCCTCAGCTACTTAGTGAGGCCCTTTGCAACTCAGTGAGATTCTGTTTCAAAATAAAAAATAAAAAATAGGGCTGGGGGTGTAGTGAAGGCGAATGCCTCTGAGTTTCATCCTCAATACCGCAAGAAAAAAAAAAAGAAGTACAAATGGCTAAAATTATGTGAAAAAATATTCGACATCTTTAGCCATCAGAGAGTGTATATCAAAACCACATTGAAAGCTGGGTGTTGTGGCACGTGCTTGTAATCCCAGTACTTGCTGAGACAGGAGGATTTCAGGTTTTAAGCCAGTCTCAGCAACTTAGTGAGGCCCTACACAACTTGATGAGAACTTGTTTCAAAATAAAAGAATAAAATAGGGCTGGGTAGCTCAGCCAGAGCTGAGCTCTGAGGTAGGTAGAATGCTCCTGGATTCCATCCTAGTAACACACACACACACACACACACACACACACACACACACACGTTTGAGATTTCATCTCACCTCTGTAAGAAGAATACAAATAACAATAAAAGCTGGTGAGGATACAGGGGAACACTTACAAGCTGTCGGTAGGAATGTAAATTAGTGCAGCCATTATGGACATTATGGAAATTAGTATGGGGAGTAGGAGGGAAGAATAAGGAAGGAAAATGGGGCCAGTGGGTAGATATGATCAAAGTATGTTATTTGCCTTTACAAATATATGCCACAAAATTATTCTATATAATTAAAATGCACACACACGCAAAACAAACTACAAGGATTAAAACAGTGTGGTTCTCTCAATAAATAGGTCAATGGAACAGAACCAAAAATCCAGAAGAAGAACAACTAATACATATGATAATTTAATATATAATACTACTGGCAATGCATATCACTGGGAAAGAGATATTTAGTAACTTTTTTGTTAGGATAAGCAGTCCAGTCATGCCAAAGATGGCGCCTCTCCGGCTTCTCTTCCGAATTGTGCTGATTACCTCATAGCCAGCCAAAGAGGGCACGGGATGCCCAACAACCAGTCCCCTGATAGCACACTCACTGGGGTATGAACCATCCAATCAGTAAACGCCCTGTACTTTGTGCGATCTTCCGCTGTGAGCAGAAGCCCCCTCCTCCCAGCTGTCTGATATAAAAGGCAGCTGGACTGTCTTAATAAAGCTTTTGCTTGCTTGCTTGCTTATCTCCGATGGCTGGCCTTGGGTCTTTCCTGCGCCGAACCCCTTCATTGGTCCCGAAGATCCCCGACCCCCTTAATTGGTGCTGAAACCTGGGAGGAAGACCCCCTCTATCTAGAGGACTCCCTCCTCCTGGCTCTCCCCCGGCCTGCCGTCCTCGTCCTTCTTTTTGGGCACTCGTTCTCCGCACCCACCACCACCGTCCATCCCGTCCATCTCTGTCACTCCGCCAGCTGGGTAAGTCCCCCTTAGGCTATCTGCCTGAGTCTGGCTATAGCAGGGTATCTGACCATGATCTTCTGGCTCTGCCCTGACGCCAGGCTTGGGGGAGACTGCACCCCACCATGGCCTTCAAGGCTACGGTGGACTCCCATGATAGTCTACTGCTTCATTTAATTACGAGATAACGGGAAGGAAGAACAGGCCCTGCTATTCTTTCCATTCTCATTCCTTCCTCCTCCTAACACTCTCCATTCTGATAATACCATCAGTCTGACTGATAAAGTCTGACTACCGTTCCGTACTGTCTGTCTGACTGAAAAAGTCTGGCCGACTCCGTCCACTGATAAAGCCCGACTTCCAACCGTCCGAAAATCCTAGCGTTAGGTGTTCCGTGACCTCTGGCTTCAGCCCAGGCAGACTGTTCTCAGGTGAGAACCTGACAACATTCAGCTTATCCGACCCCACTGGTGGTTCTGGGAGCAATCGGCCATCTGGGGACGCCCATTTTGGTCCTTTGTTCCTTTACCGGTCTGGGACTTTCTGTTCTCTTTCACTCACACCTCCTCAGACACTGGAACTCTCGGTTCTCTCTCTTTCTTATCCTTACCCAATCCTCTCTCTTAACCTCTCCCTCCGTCTTTCATAACCTTTCACCGTAGGAGCCTCTTCTTCCATCCCAAATACTGCCCCTTTAAGGTGTCTACTTAATCATTTAAGCGGTCTCTCCCTTATTCCAGACATTAAACCTAAATTGGCATCATTACTCTCTGGACAATAACAACCATTGACCCCCACCCCAGGGATCCCTTGACCTTCTACTCCTCCGTGATTTGTTTCATTACTGCGAGCGCGCAAAAGGGTGGAAGGAGATCTACGCTCTTACCCCTTCAATCTGTGTTCTTTCCTGCACCTCCCAGCAAGTTCTTTTAGCCTGCAAACCACTGCAATTCCCTCTAAACAAAACAAAACAAAACAAAACAACAACAACAACAAAAACTTTGCTCTGAAACTCTCCCTGAGTCAGACACTGCTGCCTTTGACCTGGCAAATGAACCAAATGAACCCCCCCCTCCCCATAGGCATGCACCTTCAACACAAACTCTTCTCCAGCATGCTTATCACTTTCTCAGCAGCCTGCCTTCCCCCCCCCTCGCCACAAATCCCTCCAACGCACTTATCTCTTTCTTCGTGTTCTGCCCTCCCACAAACTTTATGCCCTCCTCCACAAACCTCAACCCCTCCCGGGCAACCTTCATCTTCTTGTCTCTACCCCTCCCCCCGTTTCTCAGATTTCTCCCCAACCAGCCTTTAGTCCTCCGTTAACAAGATCTCGTGCTCAATATCACTCTCAACCCCCGGCCACCCCGTATCTTTGGTCCTGGCTCCTCTCCGTGAGGTGGCTGGGACCAAGGCCATAATCAGAGTTCACATCCCCTTCTCCATGGCAAATCTGTCCCAGATTCACACCAAGCTAGGCTCCTACACCTCCAACCCTGATATCTATATCAGAAAATTCTGTTATATCACTCAAGCCTACAGCCTCACTTGGCATTCAGAGTTCAGCTGGGATAACAGCCAACTTTTATCTGACCGAGGTCAACACTGGCTAAAGCTCTTGGCTATCAGAAGTTTACTCTTATTACATATTAGTTCATGTGGCTTAAATTTTTAAAGATTTAAGCTTATTAAAAATTTCAAAATTTTCACTAAAGAATAATAATACACTTTGTTTTCTTCAGGCTAAGACAACTACCATTGGCTTCCTGGTAAAAGATGTTCAAACTGTAATATCATTCTGAGAATTTGTTTTGTTTAAATGATGGTTTAATCTATTGGCTGATTATTAAGCATCAGAGGAGACAAATGCAAACACAGGGACAAGCCCATTTGATAGCCCTGCATTGGGTAATAAGTCTTTGCCCCCTTAGAGATACCAAAGGCTTCTCATACAGCGAGAGAAAGGGGCTGATGACTTGGTACCTGCCGGTACAAAGGTGCCTGATTTCCTCCATTCCTGAAAGGAGTCCATCTGCATCTGGGCTGTGCCGTCTCTGTAAGAGAAAAATACTGGAAAGCATGTTGCCCTCACCTCTGAAGGGAAGTGAGGCAATATGCTCCCATCATGGCTGCCCTCGAAGACTGAAGACTGAAGATGCCCTAGGCTTGGCAAGGCCCCTCTGATCAGCCCTCTAACCAGCAAGAGAAAGCCCGGGTAGCTCTTGAGGTGTCAGGCAGAATATTGATTTTTTTTTTTTTTTATACAGGGCTTAGTTCTCTGCTTGCTTTGCCTCTCATGGAGTTCTCTTCTATGGAGACCTATTCTGTTAAAAATTATGCAGAATCATTTCAAAATGTAAATTCAAGAAGGGAATTATGGCAGAAAGGAACCAGTATGTAGGGATGAGAGAAAGATATAAAGAAGGGAAATTTTGGTAAGGAAGGACAAAAAGGAAAGGTTTATCCTAAGATTGTCCCAAATGGGAAAGGAAGAAGGTTATCAGAAGGCAAAAAGCAGGTTGCAAGAAGGTCTGAGCATGTTAAAAATGATTGTGTACAATTAAGTTTATGTAAGAACAGTGAAATTAAGATAGTTTCCTATGTTTCTGTTTTCTATGGTTAAATCAGTATTAAATCAAGACCGCAAGAAGCTTATCCAGAGTCTCCCAGTCCCCAACACAAAAAATGAAATTCATTCTTTCCTGGGTCTTGCTGGTTACTTTCGGGCCTGGATTCCCAACTACTCCCTTCTTGCCAAACCCTTATATGAGCTAGCCAGGGGCCCCCTTCATGAACCCCTGGCCTCCTCCCCTTCACATGCTTTTCATCTCCTACAAAAGGCGTTACTCTTAGCCCCAGCTTTACACCTGCCAGACCTAAAGAAACCATTTATTCTATACATACATGAAAGGGGAAGACAGGGCCTCGGAGTTCTTGGTCAACAGTATGGGCCCACCTTCACCCTGGTCGCATATCTGTTCAAACAACACCCTGCCTTTGTGCCCTGGCAGCAGGCCACCTTCTACAAAGGAAGCTCACAAACTTACTTTCGGAACACCCTTAACCATTTTATCTCCACATCACCTTTGAGACTTGCTCGCCTATAAAGGCCTACAGACTTTACCTCCCTCCAGAATCTTATCTCTCTTAGTCTCATTCCTCCAATATCTGTCCCTTTCTTTTGAGGCCTGCCCACCTCTAAATCCTGCCTCCTTGCTACCAGAAGCCACAACTAACCATCCTTCTCCTATACATAATTGTGATTTTCTGGAAGCCTTTCTCCCTTGTTCCTCAACCTCATTATTAACAGATTCTGATTTTACTTGGTTCATTGATGGGAGCTCATTCCTTCTGGATGGGATACAGTGGGCAGGCTATGCCATAGTCCCATCCACCAAGACAATTGAGGCCCATCCTCTTCCTGTTAATACTACCAACCAACAGGCTGAGCTAATGGCGGCTATCAGAGCCTGTACATTAGGGGCACAGAAAACTCACCCTGTACACAGACTCCAAATATGTTTACCATATCTTAGTTTCACATGCTACAATTTGGAAGGAACGTGGTCTTCTCAATCTAAACTGATAGCCAAACTCCTCCAAGCTTCTATTCTCCCACAGCAGTTAGGCATTGTTCACTGCAAGTCTCATCAGACTGACTCATCCCCAATAACTTGGGGAAATTCAAGGGCTGACCAGGAGGCACGGGAGGCAGCCCAAAAAAACTTATCAAACCCTTCGCTTCGTATTGTTATTACACGATGCTGAGGACATACCTTTGCCGGTCCCTAATAATTCAGACTCCCCTTCTGATTCTAACCTATCCCATTCTGATCTTTTACAATATCTACATTCCTTATTTCATTCAAACCCACAAAGCCTTGAGTTATTCCTACAATTGTTCTTTGTTCTCACACCCAAGGACAAAAATTCCTTCATCAGATTACATCTAATTGTATCATTTGCCAAAGAACAAACCCAGCCACTCCCCTTAGACCTCAGGCCTTTCCAGCCCACCAGGTAAAGGGGACATACTCCAGCTGCTGGTTGGCAAGTAGATTATACCAATATGCCCAGGGTTAAGAGATTCAAATACCTTCTTGTCTTCATTGACACTTGCTCGGGACGAATCGAGGCCTTCCCAACCTCCAATAAAAGGGCCTTTACAGTCTCTGATCTAATTTCTCAAATTATCCCCCACTTTGACATGCCTTCCTCTTTACAATCTGTTAATGGCCCTGAGTTCACTTCCCAAATAACTCAGTCTGTAGCCCGAGCTCTATCTCTGCCTTGGCATTTTCATTGCCCATACCGTCCTACTTCCCCTGGCTCTTTTATGGTTCAAGCCCTACCAAAAAAACCCCTCCCTTTTATCTCCCTTTGAGATTATGTTTGGCCACCCCTTATTCCCCCCAGGAATTTCTCCTCGTTCCAATGTCTTTCCTCCACAAATAGCCTTTCTGCTCTTATCCCATCTCAGATCAGAACTCTGGAAATATCAAGACTGGCTACTCCCTGACCCCAAGCAGGCACCCACCATCTCCTCCTTAACCATAGGAAAACAGGTCTATTTCAATCCCCCGGGAGACAAACCTACCTCACAACTTAAATGGGATGGCTCAGCTCAGGTTATCCTATGTACTCCTACTGCTGCAAAAAATAATTTGAATGATAACCAATATACTTCCTGGATTCATATTTCTAGGCTCAAACCAGCTCCAGAACATATCCAACCACCTGATTCAGCGGCTTCACAAAAAACCCAGACGCCTCAAGATAATAGACCAACTTATATGTCCACTATCTCTGCCCATAATCCTCTAAAACTCCAAATATCTCAACTTTGCTTGGATTCTTCCATACCTGAAAATGAATAACTACCTTTTTATATTCACTAGTTTCATATGCTTTCCTGTACTCTTTTCCTCCCCTTTTGTCTGGAGATTCTAGCTTCAGCAAACCTACACCGATGACAATACAATGGTCACCGAACTAGCCGCAATGGCTGATTGCCCCTGATGGGATGTTCTCATAGTATACAATTAGCCTTCTCGCCTACCATTAGGCTGTTTCATCAAGCTATCTGCCCTTATATGGCAGATGCCCATACTGGTCATGCAAAATCCACGATGCCTATCTAGGAAATTTTAAATTCAATTCCAAAACTAAAACCAACCTACCTCTATACTATTCCTGACCCATGGGATCCAAGATGGGCTTCTGGAGTTACAGCTAAGGTTTACTGTAACAAATATGCCTCTACCCCTTGCAGTTCACTTTATTTCATATATATATATATATATATATATATATATATATATATATATATATCCACTAGCACTCAAATTTCACAAGTTCCCACGGATATCCAACATTCAGCTCAGGTGATACTTAACTCTCTCCAAAAAGTCTCTAATTCCACTCCGTCTTCCTCAGTATATACATGGTTTCAGTTAATTATCAAAACTCTGTCAGTTCTAATTCTCATCTCTCCCACCTTGAGTCCCTCAAACTGTTTCCTCTACACATCGCTTTCCCGGCCCTTGTTGCAGCAGTACCTATAAATGCCTCTCAGTGTGCCTTCGCCTCTCAAACTAATTCATTTCATATTCTCCAAGATGTTCCCTTATGGAAACCCAAAAAAGACAATATCACCCAGCCAAACAGAGTTTGCATTTTTGTGACATCACCTTCCTCCTGAGATCCCACTTGTCAGTACATTATCACTCTTGCCAGTCCCAGTTATACCCAACCAGGTCATTTCTTCTGGTGCAATGGGACTCTCAGCAACGTCATATATCCCAACTCCACCACTCCCTGTTTCTTGGTCACGGTGGTCCCACAACTGACTCTCTACTGCTATACCCAACTACAATATCTGATTACCCCACCCAAGCTTACAAAAAGGGCTGCTTTTCTCCCTATCCTGGTTGAAGTATCCTTAACCTCCTCCCTGATCAAAAATGAACTTTCAGGAGGGACTCTAGGCTCTGCTTTATGGGCCACTGATGATTTAGGCAGCAAACTTAAAAGTGCCCTCACATCAACTGCTGAATTACTCTCAGCATTACAGAAACAGGTTACATCCCTGGCCCAGGTAACATGTCAAAACCATAGGGCCCTTGATCTCTTGACAGCTGAAAAGGGTGGAACCTGTGTTTTCTTACAGGAAGAGTGTTGCTATTATGTTAATAAATCAGGCATAGTAGAGCAAAATATACTCAGGCTTAAAAAGGATCTCAAAAAACATCCCTTTCCACATGGTTTCAGTCCCCGATACTTACATGGATATGGCCCATCCTGGGTCCACTTCCTATTATATTTGTTGCCTGCATGTTCTTACTCTGTGTAACTAAGCCCATACAAAACCAAACCAGGTAA
Organism: Muscardinus avellanarius; assembly: GCF_963383645.1. Classification (NCBI taxonomy): domain Eukaryota; kingdom Metazoa; phylum Chordata; class Mammalia; order Rodentia; family Gliridae; genus Muscardinus; species Muscardinus avellanarius. The sequence continues at coordinate 25,775,900 of NC_137801.1, read as the reverse complement.
ATAAAATATCTAATCAGACTTTTAACCAGCTTCTCCTTAGAAACTACCAGCTTCGAAACTCGGAAGATACCGATTCCCAGGGACGACTGACAGCATTCAGAGACGGATCCCTTCATGATGGAGACTCATGATACACGCCATCCTGGAAGACAGCTGGATGATACCTCCTATCCACCATCCTGACAACTGCCTCATGTCTTTGTGGGATCTGCATCTTCAGGGAACATTTGCCAACTTTTGCCCCGACAAAATTTACTTTTTATGGCCTGGACTTGGGGACTGTTTTTCCTACTCCTCCCAGCCCCTTCCCATTGCCGCCCCCTTTCAGCAGGAAGTAGTCAGAACGATCCGATCTCCCCCTGCCCCTAAAAAACCAAAAAGGGAGGAATGTTAGGATACGCAGCCCAGTCATGCCAAAGATGGAGCCTCTCCGGCTTCTCTTCCGGATTGTGCTGATTACCTCATAGCTTGCCAAAGAGGGCACGGGATGCCCAACAACCAGTCCCCTGATAGCACACTCACTGGGGTATGAACCATCCAATCAGTAAACGCCCTGTACTTTGTGCGATCTTCCACTGTGAGTGGAAGCCCCCACCTCCCAGCTGTCTGATATAAAAGGCAGCTGGGCTATCTTAATAAAGCTTTTGCTTGCTTGCTTGCTTGCTTGCTTGCTTATCTCCGACGGCTGGCCTTGGGTCTTTCCTGCACCGACCCCCCTTCATTGGTCCAGAAGACCCCCGACCCCCTTCATTTTTAGCACCAGAATATATTACATGAGATTCTTATCCATCTTCTTATAAAAAAATAAACCCCACTATATCAAAGGCTTAAATGTAAAAAGAAAAATCATAACAACAAAGAAGTTGAGAGTTATAACAATAAATTCAGAGTGAAAACAACTCAAATACCCATCAAAGTAAAAATAGGGTGAGATAGATAAACAGAAATGGTATACTCACACGTGAGAAAATGTAAAAAATTTAAATTAAATGAACCAGATTCATATGTAACATGGTTAAACCTCAAAACATAACAATACATTAAAGAAACAAGTTGTTAAGAATACTCTCAGAATCATATAGCATGATTTCATTTATATGGAATTAAAAATGAGTAAACTAGCCAGGCGTGGTAGCGCACACTTGTAATCCCTGTGCTTGAGAGGCAGAGACAGGAGGATTGCGCAGGTTCGAAGTCAGCCTGGCTGGCTTAAGAGACCCTGTTTAAAAAAAAAAAGTATAAAATAGGTCTGGGAGTATAGCCCAGAGGTAGAAGGGCTTCCAGGAACCCCAGTACCACCAAAAAAAAAATGAGTAAACTAAACTATGTTTTAAGAATACATACTAATGCCAGTTAGAATGGCAGTCATCAGGAATACAAACAATAATGTTCTGTCAAGGGTGAGGGGAAAATAAGAGCCCTTATACACTGTTGGTATTGCAAATTAGTATAGCCACTATGGAGATACATGTGGAAGTTTCTCAGAAGCCTGGAAATGGAACCATCATATTACCTAAGTATATCACTCCTCAGTATCTTTCCAAAGGGATCAAAGTTAGGCTATTATAGTGAAACATGCATATCCATGTTTATAGCAGCACAATTCACAGGAGCAAATTATGGAACCAACCTAGGTGTCTATCAACAGATGAATAGATAACAAAACAATAGCATATCTATACAATGGAATTTTACTCAACCATGAGAAGAAGAAAATTATATCATTTGTGTGGAATTTGATGGAATTAGAGAATATTATGCCAAGTGAGATTAGTCAGTCTCAGAAAATGAAGGGTTGTGTGTTTTCTCTCATATATACAAGTTAGAAATTGGGAAATAAAAGAAACTTTAGACATTTGAGAGATATCAGTTAAAACAGTGGAAGGAGAAGTGTGTGGGAGAAGGAAAATTGATAAACAGCTCATAGGATGCTACATATTTATACTACATATTTATACAGAATTATCAACATCAATCTTAATAATGTGTGAGGAGGGGGAGGGAGTGAGGTAGAATCCTGATGGAAACTCATCAAGTGCTGTGTGCCTGTATGTTTTTATCACTCTGAACCTCATTATGATGTATAATTACAATGCATCAATAAAAGTATATATAAAAAGAATGCATATTAACTTTGTAAAATTATAAAAAATTAAAAGAGGCCGGGCATGGTGGTGCACACTTGTAATCCCTGCGCTTGGGAGGCGGAGGCAGGAGGATCACACTGGTTCAACTCCAGCCTTGCTGGCTTAGGAGACCCTGTTTCCAAACAAAAAAAATATAAAATAGGTCTGGGAGTGTAGTCTGGAGGTAGAAGGGTTTCCAGGAACCCCAGTATCACCAAAAAAAACTAAAAGAAAAGAATTATTATAAAAATCAAGATAGTGTTTACCTTTGTGGTGATGTGGATACTTTAAAAAGGGAGGGGATGTGGGAAGTCTCCTAGAGATGTCAGTGTTCTGTTTCTTAACTCAGTTACTAACTATCTGTGTATTTCCTAGGTAGTTATTCATTAAACTTACCACATAAGTTGATGAACTTTCTTATATGACTTTTATGTTGAACCGTAGAGAAGAAAAATTATGAAGAGATGCAGTTTCTGGCCTAGTATTTATCAATGTATCTTGGTTACATTTTTATTTGAGAATATTTATATTTTATGCCCTTCTTTTTAGATTCCTCTAAATTGATAATTTTTGATATTTGGAGGAGTCTCTTTGTTCTTAAGAAATCCTTCAGTCCACTTTCTGGGAGATGCTATAATATCAGGAGCTAACATTATTAGAGCTATTACAAAATTCAGTATGGTCATTGGCTATCAAAACACTATTCTGCAACTTGGGGGCAAACCAGACTTTACTATTCTTCTTGTATAAACTAGATTTTACTTCTAGGTTTACTGAAAACTGATCTCCAATCCTGGGCTCATAAAACTCAGTTTATTAACTTCTGGATGAGGATGGTGTTTACCTTTTAAGGCTGTTGTGAGAACAAAATGAGGTCCTAAACGGTGGCTATTATGAATTTTAATGAAGCAAAGACACACAAATATAACCGGTGCCCTAGGACTAAGGTAGTCACGCTCTTCCATTGCACAGATCGAAGGAAAAACTGTAACAATGGGCTTTGTGTGGTTATATTTAAAGCATCTTCCTCTCACTATTGACTTTTCTTTCTTTCTTTTCTCTTTTTGACAATGAAGCCTAACCTTTTCACCCTTATATCCCAGGACATTTGTTTACTCACTGCTCACCAGAGGGAGACCATTTCCGGCTGTGTACCTTTTCAGAGGAATCATCTTCTGCACTGCAAATGGATTTCTTCAAGCCCACTATCTGATTTACTGTGCAGAATATCCTGAAGAGTGGTACACAGATATACGGTTTAGCTTGGGTAAGTGAATCTGACTGCCTCTCTCCTCTTGCCATGGCATCATTCACCACCACCTCCCCCCATCCTATGGTGTACCCTCTTAGTGATCTCATTCTCCTACTCTCTCACACCCCTACTCTGTGTTTTCTCTATATGACAGCCATAGATAATATTTCAAAGTGTATCACACCATTTCCCATTGCAATTGTATAATAGCTTTCCATTGATATCAAGACAAAATGTACACATCTCATTGCCTGTGAACTTTCTCTCTCTCTCTCTCTCTCTCTCTCTCTCTCTCTCTCTCTCTCTCTCTGTCTTTCTCTCTCCATCACTCCATCCCTCCCTATTTAGAGTGCTCTGCCCCATTGCTCCAGAGATATTTGTTTAAGTCTCTACCAATGTGTACCTCGTCCAAAAGACGTTTCCTGGATACTCTACGTAAAAGAATTGAAGACACTGGATTGATCACTGAATTTGTTTTCTGTTTTTTTTTTTTTTTAAGAAGAGTTAAGGTTCAGGAAGGTTCACTTCTTTGTTCATTATTTCAGCTCAACTAAAGAATAAAAGGAAAAATATTTTATCCTCTCTTAGTATCACACATCACATTCTGCCCATCAGTTTAATATTTCTGGACCTATCTTCAGAACATGGGCCAACCAGGCCTTCTTCTCCTTAACTCCTAACTGCAATGGCTTCAACCCAGTCTAAGCCACTTATTGCCCAGATTTTCACAAATAACCCCTAAATAAAATTTCCTACCTTCATCTTGTCCTTCAACAATCCACACACATTCTTCACATAGCAGTCAGAGTGAACATTCAAACCCATGAATGACCCGAGTCGCGTGGATACTGGTACATGTGCACAACAGAGTCTTCTGTGGCCATAAAAAACTATGAAACAAAACAAAAACAAAACAAAAAAGAAGATCTATTTGTACTTATGCAGACATACCTTCAGATTATGTAGCTTTAGAAAAATAAATGTGTGAACAATGTGTTCACCATGGTACTTTTTAATGTAGAAAAGAGATAGAAGGAAAATGTGTGTGTGCATCTATCTGTATCTGGGAAAGAAAATACTGGGAATATAAAAGTTCTCCTAAATGTCTTGAGGTAAAAATATCAGGAGTGGGTAGGTAGAGTTTTTCTTTCAATATAGATTTGTCCTTTGAATGATGATACTTCATGACTTATTATTTTATTTTTGTGGTACTGGGATTCCTGGAAACCCTTCTGCTTTTGGGCTACACTCCCAGACCTATTTTTATGCTTTTTAAAATTTGGAAAAAGGGTCTCTTAAGCCAGCGAGGAAACCTGTGCCATCCTCCTGTCTCCGCCTCCCAAGCGGGGGATTACAAGCCTGCGCCACCACGCCCGGCGTTCATGACTTAATTTTAAAAAGTGAAATTTAAAAAAAGGTTCTTATAATTGAGAACAAACACATCAATGTGCCTCACTGTTCACAGTCTAATTTCACAGGGAAATAGCTTCTTCCAGTTCATAGGAAATAGAGTGTCTGTAGCCGTGTGAAATATGGCTTCCATGGGGAAGTAAGAAAAGGGGACAGTCTGAGGGACAACTGTCCAATCTCTGCCACAAGTGAGATTCCAAACAAACAAACAAACAAACAAACAAACAAACAAACAAACAAACAGGAGTTTGGGCTAGATGAAAAGTACCTTAAAGGACATAACAACTAGGTGCAAGATGTGTCCCTATATTGGACTTTGGTTTACACAAACTATATTTCAGAGGCACTTGGTGGACACTGGAGGAAGTTAGAATGTTCTGGATATTAAGTAAGGTAAAAATGTGAAAGGACATGCACTAAGGTGCTTAATAGTAGTGATTTCTGGATGGTAAGTGCAGGTGTCTTGTTTATGCTAATTAGTGTTTAATATTCTATAAGACCTCTGTATTTCTTTTGTTATAATAATAAACAGAATTCAGATACTACTTCACCCATTTACAGCCTACCAATGATTTCCTATTGCACTAAAAAGTCCAACCCCCTCTCCAAGGCCTGTAATGTTTACTCTTCCCTCCCATGGAGTCTTTCTTCTAGGCCCATGATCTTTTGACTAGACAAGGTAGAAAATGATTGTTTTGTATGATATCAAATTAGGTGAAAGTAGATCTGATTGCTTCAATTAAACTTTGCTTTCAGCCAGATGTATTTTGATCAGTACAAAGGCACTTGGTTGAGAAGTGAGGGTGAGCCTCTGTGGGGGACAGTGAATGTTTTTTGGATGTAATAATGCCCACTGGGACGCAGGACCTAACACTCCCGATCCTGGAACCTCTTAACTAAGACTAGCACTTTTCTATGCCAGTGGATGCACCATGTGGAGACATCTCCAGGATATGAGGTTATATCAAGTGAATAAAGCTGCACAGCACATATAGTATGCCATGTTTTATTTAAGAATATGTATTTATGTGAACTGACAGTGGTGGAAGTCAATTTCTTAGTGGCCAACCCTTCCAATCCATCTCGCATTACTTTTGTGAGAGTTGCTGTCTCATTCAGGAATGCTCTCATTAATAAGCCACAGGAAACCAATTAATAGTAATTCAATTCACAGTTAATTTTTTAATATAAAAAGAAGTTTCCAAAAGAAGGCAGCTTTTACATTCCATTAGTTGCTTATTGATCCTGTTAAGAACGCAGGCACTTTTTATCTTAATGGTCTACCATTTGTTAAATGCTTATCTGTGGTCTTCACTTTGGCTACAGATCAGAGCGTTGCATCTGGCAATCAAGGCAGGATGAGAGGAAGTAGAGGCACTGGTCCCATTGCCACCCTTTATTAGAAAATCAGATTTCTGCGGAAGTTCCTGGAAGACTCCCTTTTATAATTTATTGGCAGAATCAGGTCATATGATCACTTTTCAACTGTTCAGCCTCTATAGAGGGGACAACAGAGTAGCGGAGGGTAGAAATCCTGTTGAGTTAAACCATCAGTTTGTGAATGAGCCAAGGACCTGCTGTAATTCATTCATTTACTTGATTAGTTATTCAAGCACTGCACAATGCTGCTACCTTCTGCTTTTCTCTCCTCTCTTCTTTCCTCTGTACCATGATGCATCACTGTCCATGCTTAGCATTTCCGTTTAAGTAACACCACAACTTTTTTCCACCAAAACTTGGGATCATATCTTAGTACTATTTTTAGATTAAGAAATTAAATGTTTCTCCCTTTATATTTTAGGAAAAAATCCCCCAAATTTAGCTTGTGTGAAACACCAAAATCAGGGTGTCTTTTAAAATTACTCCTCTCTTTTTTTTTGCCAAGGTGTCTTCCTGTTTATTTTGGGAATGGGAATTAACATTCACAGTGACTATATACTGTTCCAGCTCAGGAAGCCTGGGGAAATCACTTACAGGATTCCACAAGGTAATGCCTCCCTCACTCCCCATAGTCTCACTCTTCCTTGAAGCCTGTCCCTGGGATTAAGCTGTGAGTAACAAATGAAGAGGGAGTACTGAAGGCACAAGCGTGCAACATGTCCTGGCTCCCTCCTGACTTGTCTTCCATGTCCTGTCCCCTCCAAAGCACATTTTCACTTCTGATCTGAACCGAGAAGCTCAAGTGAGCTATGAGAACTCTCAGTAGGAAGACACAGTCCCCTAAAGGTGGAAGAGGGTTTCAAGGCTTGGCTAGAGTGTAGTCCTTGGCTAGGGCTACAGCCTAGTTGCAGTAGATTAGATTTCCAAGGGTACAAAGTGTGATCCTTTCTAGATTAGCAAATGAAATCTGAAAAGTCTACTGCTGTGTGAACATCACAGAGTGTACTCGCAGGAACCTAGAAGTAGAGTCCAGTATATGCCTAGGCTATAGCCTATTTTTAATTTTTCAAATTTTTATATTTTTGCATATATATATATATATATATATATATATATATATATATATATATAATTTTATTTTTTGGTGGTACTGGGGTTCCTGGAAACCCTTCTACCTCCAGGCTACACTCCCAGAACCTACTTTTTATATTTTTATTTGGAAACAGGGTCTCTTAAGCTAGCAAGGCTGGCTTCGAACCAGCGCGATCCTCCTGTCTCTGCCTCCCAAGTGAGGATTACAAGCATGCACCACCACGCTAGGCTTATTTTTGCTTTTTAACTTAAAAAGGAACATAGGCTGGCCGGGCGTGGTGGCGCACGCTTGTAAACCCTGCGCTTGGGAGGCAGAGGCAGGAGGATCGAGGCCAGCCGTGCTGGCTTAAGAGACCCTGTTTCAAAAATACAGAAAATAGGTCTGGGAGTGTAGCCCAGAGGTAGAAGGGCTTCCAGGAACCCCAGTACCACCACCACCACCAAAAAAAAAAAAAAAAAAAAAAAAAGGAACATAGGCACAAACACAACAGTCTGGGTCTACATGAAGTCAGAATCATCAGTATCAAGTATTCCACATTTGGTCCCACTAAAAGGCCTTCAAGGGCAAGCCATTTTGTTGGCACACAACTGTAATCCCAGTACTCGGGAGGCTGAGACAGGAATATCCCAAGTTCGTGGTCAGCCTCAGCTACTTAGTGAGGCTCTCAGAAACTTAGGGAAATCTTGTTTCAAAATAAAAAATAAAAAATAGGGCTGGGGGTATACTCAGAAGTAGAATGCCCCTGAGTTAAACCCCTAGCATACACACACTCAAGAAAAAGGCCTTCAGGGGCAATAATATGCATGGAATTGTCATGTCCTGTGGTAATAGTGTTTTTTTCTGCAGTACTTTTCTCGAGAGTATTTTATAGCTATCTTTTCTTTTTTTACATAGATGGAGTACATTCTAAAATAATGATAAATGGTATATACAAATATATATAAATGGTATATAGTACATATACAAACTATAATATACTAGTTTATTACCATTATCAAGGATTACATCCTGTTTATAATTGTATGCGTTATACTATTATATGACTGGCAGTATAGTAGGTTTGCTTACATCAGCATCACCCTGAATACATGAGGAATGCATTATGCTATGACATTATCATGGCTCTGATGTTGCTAGGTGGTAGGAATTTTGAAGGTGTTTTATAATCAAATAGGACCACCATTATATAGACAATTTATTGCTGACCAAAGCATCATTATGCAGCACATGATTATACGTTTTGGAGATGAAGATGCAGAATATTTGAAATCTTAACTGTTGCCAAGAAACCAGGGTGTGAGATTGACAGGTACCTGATAGTGAATTAGTTCAAGTGATCCTTCCCCATTTAGGGGGTCAGTGGTTCCCACCCTTCCTGATGAAAATACAATCTGCTATAGAAAAAGTTTTCTGAATTATGATATGATGTTAGTTTAGATTGATGTCCATCAATTATGAAAGTAATGGCAGAACTACTATGAACTCAGTAGAATATTCAAATGATTTGGTTATTAATAGTTTCAAACAAAAATAATGTAGGTTGAGCTATACCATTCGCTGCATTCATTGATATTTATAGGCCTTTTGCAATAAAAAAGTTGTTCTTCTTAGGGTCTAGGAATGATGATTAGGTAACCAATGATAAAACATCATGCTTAAGGAAAATAATTTCAGGAGGGCCTTGGTAATTTTTTTGGGAGGGGTCTGGGAATGGAACGCAGGGGGCATTTGACCTCCGAGCTATAACTCCCTGCCCCATTTTTAAAAAAAAATTATTTATTTCAAAACAGGGTCTCTCTAAATTATGGAGGGCCTCACTAATTAGCTGAGTCTGTCTGTGAATTGCGATCCTCCAGTCTCAGCCTCCCGAATGCTGGAATTACAAGTGTGCACCACCATGCCTGGCCAGGCCTTGGCAATTTAAAATCTTCACTTAATAATTATACAAAGAAGAGCATAGAGGGTTCTTAAAAACTAGATCACCAAGGTTAGTTTCCAAATTTTGAGTTATGAGAGAGAATGATTTGAAACAAAACATATATATATATATATATATATATATATATATTTATTATTATTATTTTTTGGTGGTACTGGGGGGGGGGTGGAACCCAGGGGCTTTTCTACCTCCGGGATATACTCCCAGACCTATTTTTATACTTTATTTAGAAACAGGGTCTTACTAAGTTGCTGAGAGCCTCACTAAGTAGCTGAGGCTGGCTTTGAACCTGCGCGATCCTCCTGTCTCAGCCTCCCAAGCGCTGGGATTATAAAACGTGCACCACCACACATGGCCTGAAACAAAACTTTTTTTTTTTTTTTGGTAGTACTGGGGTTCCTGAAAGCCCTTCTACCTCTGGGCTACACTCCCAGACCTATTTTTATGTATTTTTTTTATTTGGAAACAGGGTCTCTTAAGCCAGCGAGGCTGGCTTTGAACCTGCGCAATCCTCCTGTCTCCACCTCCCAAGCACAGGGATTACAAGTGTGCGCCACCACGCCCGGCTTGAAACAAAACATTTTTATATTGAGTATAGGAAAAAAAAAAGTTTTGATCAAAACTTTTTCCAGTTTAGTGTGGGTCATAAAGTGAGAGTGTAGATGTGCTTAACATCACTAGAAATGTGCTGATGTCTAGATACAATCCCGAGAGAAGAAATACCTGGTTGGTAGAAAATAAAACATTTAAAACCAACAGAAGCAGAAGCAGACCTCACCAACTTCCGGCAAGATGAATATTCCCTGTGTTGAATTTGGACGTAGTATAGTGCTCTGCAGAGATGCAGGTGTGGGGAAGAAGTGTTAGGAGCAAATGTCAAAGAGAATCTAATTACTGCTCACGGCAGTTTGGGATTTGTTATTTTGATGTAGTGCACTGTTTCACTTTGTGTGACTGTGCAATGCTCTGACTGGCTGTGGGGTGTCCAGGGAAGGGGTGGGAGACCTCCTGCCCCAAACTAGTGCAGACCTCCTGCCCCTCTTCTCCATCCTGCCCCAAACTAGTGCTCCAGCAATTGTTAGAGATCTGGATGTCACCATCGAGCCTGTGGGCTATTCCTCATGATTCCACAATGTCCTACAGGCCACTGGCTGCTGTTGCTTCGTTTTCCTCTTCCCCCGAGAGGATGTCACCAAGCTCCATTCTGTGTAGAGGGAATCTCTAGCCCCACATTTGTTCTAGGTACTTTTATGTATTTTGGAACAAAATGGAGGGGCACGTGTCACAGTGATTTGTTCTGAGTCTTGACTGATTCTTCTGCACACAGGTGGTTTGTTTACGTATGTTTCTGGAGCCAATTTCCTTGGTGAGATCATTGAATGGCTCGGCTACGCCTTGGCTACCTGGTCCTTCCCAGCCTTTGCGTTTGCATTTTTCTCACTTTGTTTCCTGGGGATGCGCGCTTTTTACCACCACAGGTAAACTTTTCCATAAGCATTCGCTTACTGTTCTTCGCCAGACTGGCTTTTAGTGCATGGAGTCAGATTCAGAAACCTAAGACTCTTGTTTTTATAAGGGAAATTTGATACAGTAGTCTGGTTTGCTAAATTCTGACTTTGGGGGCTTTTTCTGAAGTTGGATGATGAAGGAGCAGTGAACTTTCTCCCAAGGGCAATGTGGCGCCTGAGCGGATAGCAGGGAAGCTACTGTGCCTGTCTGTTGAGCCAGGCTTCCCAGCAAAGACACCTTGTATCTGTGTGACTGCTGACCCCAGCTCTGTGCCTGGTGATGGTCACTGCTCAGCAGCAAGCTATGGATAATGAGTTAAGAAGTGAAAGAAGTCAGCGTCCATGCTTTGACTCAGTTCCCTCCCACTACCGTTTCTTGAAGTATGTTCCATGGGTTTCACAGTTAATTATAAGGTACACCCAGGGTGGAGAACTGCTGGGGAAAAGAACTGACTGGGTGCCCATGTGGATGCTTTTTTTTGGGGGGGGGCTACTTTTAGGTTTCGTGCTCTTAAATATCCAGGTGGTTACAGAGCCATGTAAAATACGGAAAGATTATTTATCCTGGAATCTGTGTAACACCAGAGCTTGTTCTGATACCCTCCTCTTTCTTTTACCATCACTGACTCTGGGAAGGTAGGTAAGCAATTGTGTGGGGGGGTGTAATTTTAAGATTGCCCCATCTGCTGGCACATGCCGGGATTGCAGATGTCTAGAATTTTCCCTCTAAAGATCTGGTCCACAGCTTCATAAACTCCACTACCCCTGGGTAAAGGTGGGGGTCCGAAAAGGTAACTAAATGGATTACTGGAAGGAAAAATACAACCTATTAAGTTGCCATCAGGCTCTAAACCTATGAACCTTTTCCTACATGGCTCTTGTTGAAAGATGAAGCCTAGAGAGACAAACACTAAGTGACCAGGGACAGATAAGAATCCCAAGGCCACACCCCGTGATCTACCTCCTCCAACTACTCACACCTGCCTAAGTTACCACCCAGTAAATCCATTCAAATTATTAATCCTTCAGTGAATCTGTTCACTGACGGGGTAAGAGCCCTGATTCAACGATTTCACCTCTGAATGGTGTTGCATCGGGGACATGCTCTCAACACAGGAGACTTTGGGGGCATTCCAAACCCTAACCATAATACCTGGGCATCCTCTCAAGCTCTTGCCTTGCCTTGGGTGGGTGGGTGGTCTCAGCATGGCTATTGGTTCATTTCTTAGTTTTGAAGGTTAAACTAAGAGCAGGTTCTTGTCTTTTTTTTTTTTTTTTTTTTTTTTTTTTCGGCACTGGGGTGGAACCCAGGGGCATTCTACCTACAGACTACACCCCAGCCCTATTTTTTTATTCTTTATTTTGAAACGGGAGTTTACCAAGTTGCAAAGGGCCTCATTAAGTAGCTGAGGCTGGCTGCGAACCGCGCTCCTCCTGTCTCGGCCTCCCAAACGCTGAGATTACAGTTCTTGTCTTCTGAGTAGGATTTATAAGACCGGGTCAGCAATGATTTGAGCAACCGCTTTCCTCATGACCTGTTCCCGCCCCTCCTTGATTTGCCAGAGATGGGTGGTAGAGGGCTCCTGGCCTGCAAGAAAGTCAGCCTAGCAGCTCCTCCCACTTCTGGTGGAGTTGAGTGAGGAGAAGGGACCCCACCCCCCCCCAGCTCTTGGAGGGTCTCTGAGAAGCATAGGCTTTCCCGGGGGAGGGACAGTAATTCCACCAGAAGTCTCCAGATAGTACAACAAAATCCAAGTGGACGCCGTCGGGTTATGTTGGACTTCCTTGAGAAAGGGGCCAGTCGGTATCTTATTTATTTATTTTTTTAATAGGGCTAGAAGGGCTTTGTGAGGTTGCTTGTGACAAAGGCAGGCATTCACAGGAGAGGTCCCGCAGAGTCTTCTCAGATTGTAACACTGAAAACCAGCCACCCCTTATACATAGTGCTATGATCTGTCCTCCAGCTCGAGCTAAGGTATTTTAGCAGAGTATATTGTGATTATGCCTTGAGGGCCAACAGATTCAAGTAGATAAGGGGACAACTTTGTAACTAGGAGAAAGGCATTGGTCTTCTAGGGCTGCCCTAGGAAGTGGCTACAATCTGGGTGGCTTAAAACAACAGAAATGTATTCCTCCATGGTTCCAGAGGCTAGAAATCTGCAGTTCAGGTATAGGCACCGCCATGCTCTCTGTGATCTCGAGGGAAGAATCACCCCTTTCTCCTGTCAGTGGAGGCTGGCCATCTGTGATGTTTTATGGACCGTAGCTGCCTCGCTCTAATCTCTGCCCGTTTTCATGTGGCCTGGTCTCCTGTGTGTCTGTGTCCCTTCTCCCCCACTCTTCCTCCTCCTCTTCCTTTCACGCTGGAGATTGAACCTAGGGGCATCCTACCTCTGAGCTATACCCCTAGCCCTTTGAATTTTTTTTTTTTTAGTTTTGAAATAGGGTCTTGCTAAGTTGCTGAGTCTTGCTCAGTTGCTGAGTCTGGCCTCAAATCTGCAATCCTCCTGCCTTAGCAACCCAAATACTTGAACTACAAGTGTGTACCATTGCACACAGCTTCTTTTCCTCATCTTCCACTTTCTACCTCTGAGCTCCACCCTCAGCCCTATTTTTTATTCTTTATTTTGAAACAGGGTCTCACTAAGTTGCAGAGGGCCTCACCAAGTATCTGAGGCTGGCCACAAACCTGTGATCTTCCTGTTTCAGCCTCTCAAGTACTGGGATTACAAGCGTGTGCCAACACACTCAGCTTCCTCTCCTTTTAAGGACACTAATATTGAATTAAGGGCCCAGCCTACTCCAGTATGACTTTATTTTAATTATGTCTGCATTGATCCTAGTCTCCAAATAGGGGCATATTCCTAGATACTAGGAGTTAGGGATTTAATATATCTCTTTTGAGGACAAAATTGAATTCATAATACAGGGTCACATCTAGGCATCATGAAGGGATATTTTACTGGGAAAATTGCCAATTCTCTGGGGTTAACTTTTTCCATGGTCTTTGGGAGTTTCTGGTTACCTGTGTTCCTCAGTTGAATCCAAATGGGCTCCTCTTTCTGGCTATTATATTTAAAAATTCTGGTAAAATATACATAACACGTACCATTTTAATAATTTTAAGTGTAAAACTCAGTAGCTATAGGTACTTTCATAATGCATATCTATCACCTCTACTGTCTTACTATTCCTTTTTATTTTTCTATAGAAGAAGTCGACACTCACAAGGGATAGGTGATAGTAAAGAGAAAAGCAAATGGCCAGCTGGAATAGCCAAACCCTAAATAACTGTAGGTGGACTTGCAACCAGAAATCAGACGCAGCAAGCCTTGCCTTCTGACTGCTGCTCCGTTGTATTTCTAATTATTCCTGTCTTGTCTTTTAGGTACTACCTCAAGATGTTTGAGGACTACCCCAAGTCTCGGAAAGCCCTCATTCCATTCATCTTTTAAGGAAATCAAATAAAAAAGGAGCAAAGCTTTCACAACACCACGAAAACTGTCAAGCTGCCGAAACTGTAACTTGTAAAGTTCCCATAAACACTAAAATAGTAGGTCTTGTTCTGCCAGCTGGCCTGGGGATGCTGAGTGGTGCTGGTTCCAGTTCACTCCTACCCCACCAGGAGTAAAAAATCTATCCTGATTGCCTACTGGAGCTTCAGAAAGGCCTTTGCCAAATAGAGACACCTTTTTAGCTATGCCTCTTCATAGAAAGTACAAAACTACCCCTAATATATATATGCCCCCTCCATTGGATAATCCCAGAACATGTGGCTTTCTCCTATCCTATATCAATGTAGACGAGCTCTGTAGTCTAGAGTGCTTGGGGTTGAGGGCAGTGCCTATAGAACTTATTAAAGGAATACATTTTGTACCTATATAAAGTAGCAGAGTTAAATTCTGAAGCCACAAACCTCCAGAACTTTCTCACTCTTAAACGAAAACCGAGCCACGCCTTCCTTTTTCTTAGTGAATTAGGAAAGGGGGTGAAAAGGGTAGACTTTTATCATAAAGATCCTCTCCTCATATTGCTAAAAATGTACTGATGCGCTGACTCTGGTTCAGATTTATGCAGTGTCTTGATTGATGAGCATCTTCGTCTTCCAGAGTATTTCACAGTCACCATTAGAGATATCATAGCCTAACCCAAAAGACTGGTATGGGTTTTCTTGAAGGGCAAGTTTTTATTTGTTATTATTTTTGTAGTGCTGGGGATTTAACCTACCCAGGTCCTTATGCATGCTAGGTAAATGCTCTACTATTGAACTACCCCCAACCCCAGCCTGAAGATTTTAATAGCCACAAAGTGGAGTGGGGATACATGCCTGGAATCCCAGTACTTGGGCTGGGACAGGAGGACCACAGACTTGAGGCCAGCTGTAGCAACTTAGCGAGACCCTTGGCAACTTAGCAGGACCTTGTTTCAAAATGACGAAAACAAAAAGAGCTTGTGGTGTGCTCAGTGGTAGAAGACACCTGGGTTCAACTTCTAGTTCCCTTCACCCCCAAGAAGAAAAGAAAAGGGTATGATGCTGAATGGCTATTGAGAGAGTAAAGAAGTGTTTTGCAGTAGACGTCACAAACTCTCATGTCCTTGGAAACCAATAAAAATATCCAGTAAGGGAAATTAATGAGTTTTGTTTGCCCTGACATGACATCTACAATGTCCCATCGCTCTTCTGGAATTTCTTAATCACAGTTCCTCAGACCAGACCTGTTCAAGAAGACATGTCCCAAAGGAAGCTAGCCCTCTACAGTCTCAAAGGCCAGGATCTGAGAACTTCAGACAGACACATCTGCTCAGAAAACCTGTTGTGTTGCATTCAGAGAGTGTTTTGCATACAGTCTGATATAGTTAGCACTTTTTAAAAATTTCAGCACTTTTTAAAAATTTCTATTTCTGCATAGAACGTTGGCCTTCTAGTTTCCTTTAAAAGGCTGCAGGGTCTTGGCCTACCAAGCCTGTATTTCTATGCAAGAACTTGGGACTGACTGAGTAGCAAGTTAAGTGTTTGAGTTTGCAACGCCTTGTGATGGGAGCCTCCTGTTGAGGGCACCGGGACAGTGGACTCAGAAGATGGTCAAGTATGTGTCTCCTCAGGCCCAGATTGTGGTGAGCACTATTTAGCGAGCCAGTTGGAGAGCTGAGCACCAGTTTCATCAGATGTGGTGACCTACTCTGTAAGACACATAGGTAATTCAAAAGACCCGAGGATAGATTACTAAAAAAATATGAATTGTACTTATATACAAATGTGATTGTGCTGTTCATTAAATGCCTGTCCTATCATGAATGTTAAGTAAATTTGTTTGAATTAAAAGATGATGAGGCTTCTGGAGCTTTTTACAATGTATTAAGCTGTGCTTTCCTCTCCTTCCCCTCCTGTGTTTTGGTTTTGCGTCCTTCTTGTCTTCTCTCTTCATTTTGCTAACCTGAAATTAGGGGTTATGAACAGGAAATGAAGTATGACTTACAAAGTTTCTCGATCATGGCTCAGAATTACAAGGACGTGCAACGAAGGTGCAGGGAAATGTGTCCATTTCAGGGTAGACAGGGGGAAAGCATAGTGTTAGTCAGCTTTCTGTCATCATAACAAGTACCTGAGGTAAAACAACCTATGAAGAGAGAAGTTTGGGCTGGGGGTGCAGCTCAGTGGTAGAATGCTTGCTTAGCATGCATGAGGCCCTAGGCTCCATTCTTAGCACTGAAAATGAGAGATGAGAGAGAGAGAGAGAGAGAGAGAGAGAGAGAGAGAGAGAGAGAGAGAGAGAGAGAGAATGGTTTATTTGGTTCACAGTTTTGTTTTAGTCCATGGTGGGTTGATCCCATTGATTAGGGCCAATGGTGAGGCAGCTCATCATGGGCCGGAGCAGGTGCTGAAGAAATTCCGTTCACCTGCTGCCTGAGAAGCAAAATAAATAAATAAATAAATAAAAATTAAAACAAGGGAGGAGATGGGGTTCCCACATCCCCCTTGAGGGCACGCCCCCAGTGACCCAAAGACCTTCCACTAGGCCCCACCTCTTGGAGTTTCCACGCCTCCGAGTGGCGCCACGCTGGGGACCACGTCTCTAGCACACGGCCTGGAGGGTTTCTCAGGAGCTAAGCAATGGCACTCACAGAGAGGGATCTTCAGGTAGCTTGGGCACACCTGAAACAATAAACTTCTAGGTCTCTCCACGAAACTGAAGATTGTCTTTCTTAAATCTAGGACAATCCTTGAAGTGTATTAATGTATTAATCCTTGAAACGAAATGCTCAACAAGTGGCAGCTGCCTCTTGCTGAGTACTCACCATATCAGGACAAAACCGTACTTGGAAATTCCATTTTCTGCCACGAGGGGGCTTTCTAACATTTTATTCAGGTCAACCCTGACTTAATGAGGCAACTTAACATATATGAGGGAGCCTCCCCCCCTCCCCCGGCAACTTTAACTCTTTTGCCATTTCAAGTTTAGCATAATCACGGACCATCTCAATTTAAATATAACATAGAGCTAGACGTGGTGGCGCACGCCTGTAATCCCGGTACGTGGGAGGCTGAGACCGGAGGATTGCAGGTTCAAAGACAGCCTCAGCTACTTAGTGAGGCTCTCAACAACTTAGTGAGATCCTATTTCCAAATAAAATAGGGTTGGGGGCATAGCCTGGAGGTAGAAGGCCTCAGGTTCCATCCCCAGTACAAATAAACAAACAAACAAACAAACAAAACCAAGTGGACAACATGTAATTGAAATCTTCTCTTAATAATTGAGTTATTCTTGGTGTTTTAAAGCCACTGTTTTTTTATCCCTGTTTTCTTTGTTTAGGCCTGGAATATATCTATGGGTTAAATACAGTGAAAGTCTGAATTTTTCTGGACATATTTATTCCCATTTCTCCTAAAAAAAATAGAGTGCAACAAAATAAAGTCAACAAAGGTTCCCATGGAGTGTTTTTGGTTAAAATGCCGAAACAGTGTCTTAGTTAACGAGCTTCTCTGTCTTATTCTTGCCAAAGGAGATTTCATGGAAGGATTATTTTCTGCAGACCTTGCTGAAGATGTTGTTTTTTTTATTTGTTTTTCAGAATTTAGACTTAAAAAGCTGAAGCAGAACTTAGAAATGGTCTAGTTATCAGCTAGTCCCACCCCTTCATATTATAGTTACATATTATAGTTGGAGACATGGAGACTCACGGTATGAAACTGCTTCTTCAGGGTCATAGCTGGTCTGAGCAGCACCTCACTTTGTCCCTTTGAAGGTCAGAAGTCTTTTTCTTCTTAAAAGGCACAGTAAATTTTCACATGAGAGACTTGGCCAAGCCTCCATGGGTCTGAACATGCTCAGTCAATAATTATGTATTGGGTATTTACTAAATAAAAAAAACACCTTGGTGGGTGGAAGGATATTATTTAAAATTTTTTCGAATTATTTTTCAGTGCAGGGGAGCAAACCCAGGGATTTCCCTATGCTGAAGACGTGCTTTACCTCTGCAGCCCTGAGAGCAGTACTGAATTAGACATGCTGCTTGCTCTTTAGGGTTGCCATTTAGATTTCTCTAGAACTAACTCAGGATAAAAATAGCCAGTGCTGAAGTGCCAGGTCACAATTCAGACATCCACCTGTAAGTAATCTCTTTCCCTTACTCAGTGGGAGGATCAGGCAGCTGTTATAAAACTACTTGATAAAATGGGGAATTTTCCTGCCCTGGTGTTCGAGAGATGACCTTTGTGTTCGGTATGGAAAAGGCTTCTGTTCACAAACTCCTGTTACGTCAACCTTACCTTCACAAGGAGCAAGATTGGCTCCCCTATACGCTCAAAGGAAAGAAAGAACTCTAATGGAATGTGCAACAAAACAGTGATTTAGTGGCTTAAACCCTTCCAAGAACAAAGAAATAAACGGGTGGTTTCCCAGCCCTGTGGTTTTACACTAGCTGTCTTGGCTCGCAGTGAGAACCTTATGGAGGTCTCCTTATGGAGGTCTCTAGGAGGCAGAGGAGTAAGCTCTTGGTGCTGCAGGAATGGACCATGAAGGGTCATGTCCTTCCCTGCTGGCCTTTGATTCTCCAGCAGCCTGTGGGCAGAGGGCCAGGCAGGCCCAATGAACAGGGTATAAACTTAAAGTGAAGTCTTCTAGAGAGGGCTGCAGATTGCTATATAACATCAACACCATCTTATGATCAAGAAAGAGGCAGGGAGCCAGACTGCAGTTTGGGTGCCTGGTTGATTTCTTAGCCCATCCAGGAGATTGGATTTCCAAGTAAGACGTGTTCGCTTGCTCTATAACATCTGAGTTGTGACCTTAAAAGGTTCTATATTATTTGTATCACATCTCACATCTCACTTCTTCCCACTGACCTTGGGATTCGGGTGGTTGAAATAAATGGGTGGGAGGGTTAGTGTGGGCACCAATCCAGGTTAGTTCCTTTGGTGGTCCTGCGCTGTGGGGTTCCGGGTTTAGCTCAACTTGATGCAGCCAGGGATTAGATGTGGGGGATCTATCCTCCCTTCCCACATGGCAGGCAACTGGGAGAGGGAGGATAGAGACCAGGCAGCCAAGAGGAGGAGGACAGAGAGAAAGAAGGCAAGTGGAGATGTCCTGGGAGGGCCACGGGAGAGGTGGCAAGGAGGCAAGGCCAAGCTCATTCCCCGACACAGCGAGCTCTTCCCTCTCCTTTGTCCAAACTGCATGAGCCTGATCCCTTCCTTATCCTCCTAGGAAAAGAAGCCCCCATCCACCCCCCCCAGAAACAGGATGAGCTCTTCTTTGAACAGAGTTTCCTTAAACACAAGCCATATGGTTGTGTCTTGTGATAAATAATTTCTATTTCTGTCAGTTCACCTCATAAAGATTGTTGTTGGTCTCTGTAACAGTAACTTTTGTGAGAAAAGAGGTGACATCATGGTTCCGAGAAGTGGGCGGTGGCATCCGAGTTGGCAGAGGGCAGTGTGGAGAGGGGAGCGCCAGAGGGATGAGCATCCGTCGTGTTCATGGCTGTGGCTCTCTAATTAATGCTTTCTTTTGTAAGCATTACAAAATACTTACAGACATTATTTCATTAAACTATCCTTTGTGGGCCAGATGCAGTGGCATAGGCCTGTAACCCCAGTATTTGGGAGACTGAAACAGAAGAATTGCAGGTTTGAGGCCAGCCTCAGCAAATTAGTGAGACCCTGTTCCATAAACAAAAAGTAAAAAGGGCTGGGGGTATAGCTCAGAGGTAGAACACCCCTATGTATAATCCCTAGTTTATAAAAAATTCTCTGTGGCGGTGTATAATGGGCTGTTAACAGATGAGTGGAGGTAAGCAAACGGAGGAGTAATTAACAAAATAAAGCTCAGGATGAAGTTAGAATGCAAAAGCACACATCAGGAGATCAGGGCAGAAGCTAAACCTTGGCTTAAATTGGGTGCCGAACCATCAAAGTACAGAAGGAAACGGCCAGTTGTCAAATTCACAGGATTCATAAGACTAAAAGTAAAAGAAGAAAGGAAGCATTTGGTCAGGGGAGCTCAGCCATTCCTGGTTCTGAGGCTCATGGTACCTTCCCTTGCTGTGGGGTGGGGAACATCTTGACAAGGGCGGCAGTGGCTCTCCTCCAGCTTCTTATAACATCCTCCGTAAGGACAATAATCTGATGCTGCAGCTCAAATCTGTGCAAGCCGAAGGGCTGAGGAGTTCTGTTTATGCTTGGTATGTAGAAAGCCACAAGAGATCACCACTCTTTCTTCCCAAATAAGAAAAGGCCAGGTAATTTACTTTACAAAAAGTCATGGCTGTTGTGGAGCTCTTTGGTGAGCTAAGATAGGAAAACAAAGAATGGGGTTCCCAAGGGTGAGCTCAGCACACTAGCGGGTTCACTTTGGGAATGTCATAGAAGGAAGAGGGGACTGCACTAGGATACTAAATCACCGGTGCCAATCTATGGGGAAGGGGAGGGAGCGGGGTAGGATGGGGTGGAGAAGCCTGCCAAGTGCTGTGTGCGTGTATGTCCCTATTGTACCAGTATTGGGAATGGCCTAGGAAGATTTGAGAAAGAAGCTCTCATTATTAATAAATATATTTCAAAAATGGGGTCACAGAAGATGAAGCTTAGAGTTGTAAGAGGGAAGGGCAAGTCAGGAGTCAGATAACTGTTATAATGCAAAACACCCTAGCTAAAAGCAAGGCAATAGGGAGTTGGAACTTTGGACTTCCACATTCTAAAGACAGGTTTACATAATAACTAATATCCCCTTAAGAGGATGGGAGGAGGGAATTGACCTTCGTGAAAGGAGAAACCTGGCCATAAACCAAGGGTTAGGTGGGAAAATTAAGGGGATGGACTTGACCTATGTCAGAATTACATAGGAGAACAGGATGGAGGATGTCAAATCTATAAAAGGCTGTTTTGTATTTTATATTTCGGTGAATTCGTTTGAACCACCCCCTCATGGTATTTCTGAATAGCATGGGGCTGTAACTGTCTTCTGTATTTCTATCTTTTTAATAAACTCCTTTAAATCTTCAACAAGAGTCCTGACCAGTGCACCTCTGTCCTGAGTCGGGACAAGAACCCGCAGTTATGGGGAATAACCTCTGGGACCCTAACCGCGGTCCCCGGGGTCAGTTCCTCCAAACAGTAACAGTCACCCCAATCTGTAACACCTATCACTCCGAACTTCATTATAATGTGATTACAATACACTCATAAAAGTATATTTAAAAAAGTAGGAAGCCGGGCATGGTGGTGCACGCTTGTAATCACAGTACTTGGGAAGTGGAGACGGGAAGATTGCATGTTTGTGGGCAACCTCAGCAACTTAGTGAGGCCCTCTGCAGCTTTGTGAGACCCTGTTTCAAAATAAAAATTAAAATAGGGCTCTGGGTATAGCTCAAAGGTAGGATGTTTCTGGGTTTAATCCTCAACCTCTCTCTTCTCTCTCTCTCTCTCTCTCTCTCTCTCTCTCTCTCTCTCTCTCTCTCTCTCTCTCACACACACACACACACACACACACACGCGCGCACGTAGGAAAGAACAAAGAAGGAATTTTAATGAGTTCTTAGTGGGCCAGTGGGCCAAGCTTGTGTGTTTAGAATCCCTGAGATCCTCATTCACAAAGGTCATTGACTAGGTTGACCAGCCATGTGGATCTGCCAGGGCTGAGTTTCCTGTTTACACTGGGAAAGCTCCAGGCCAGTGGTAGTGAGACTACCACCCGTTGTCTGCTTGCCCGGCCTTTTCCCCAGACCTCTACTTGCAGCTCACAAGACAAACTAAGGATAGGAAAAGAGACCCAAGAAGGCCCCCCATTGGTTGCATAGCCACAAAAGTGCATCTTCCTCCAGACCTTTCTCATACACAATAGACAAGCTTTGGGGGAGGGGCAGGAAACCTTCTTTCTCTTGGGGACCTGGCAAAGGCCCACTGTCTCTAGGGAAGGGAATAAAGCAGAAAATAACCAGAAAGGGAGAGTTTTCAGAGCCTGCCCAGTCCCAAATCTCAGTTTCCTCTTATAGAGCCCCAGAGAAAGTGAGAAAAATAAAAATTATTATTTTTTTGGTGGGGGGAGAAAGGGGCAGAAAATCCACCAGCTCCTGTTGCCAGACTGTGTTCAGTAATAAGCATTAGCAGTCTGCTGCTTGAAGAGGGCCATAAAATTGTTCCTGTTACAGAGATGGCCCCATGATCTGAAGCCAGGAAGGCCAGCCCCCTAAGAACCCATGCCCCCTGACTATGCTGCTAGACCTATGTATGCTATATATGCAAACTTCATGTACTGAAGCCTTTGACATGCAATGAAATGCATTACAAAATGCAGGGTAGAGAACTTAAAAAGGCATCAAGCCACAGCCTAGGAAAGGGGTAGTAGCCTGAGGAGAAGGAGGGAAACCCAGTCAGGATGGGGCCCTGCAGGATGCAAAAAAGAGGTCAGGTACCACTGGGAGTCTAGAGAACAGGAAACCCTGCTTCTGCCCAAGACTTCCTCACAGTGAAGAATTTGGTGGCTGGGGGGTGGGGTATGGAGCAGAAAGCCTGAGAAATCCCTATCAGTGGCCTAGTGCATGAGTCCAGAGGGTCTGTGGAAGACTGCGGCTGGGGCAGAGGAACCAAAATACCTATACAATGCCAGCACAAACCTTATACTAAGGAAGCAACAGCAGTCTTGCCCTGGGGAGTACACGGGGGGGGGGGGGTCCCTGATCCACTGCAACACAGGCATCCTGAAAGCTGAGGGCAGAGAAGAGACCTGGAACAATCCCTCTGCTCTTCAGGCCTCACACTATGGCTTGGTTCTTATCCTAGGTGTTAGTCAGTCTTTTGTCCCTGTGCCTAAAATACCTGATAAGAACAACTTAGAGTTTAAATAAACAAAAGTTTATTTGGGCTCATGGTTTCAGAGATTCAGTCCATGGTTGGCTGGCTCCAAGGCACAGACATCACAGCCACAAGGAAGCTGCTCAGCTCCTGGAAGCCAGAAAGTAGAACGAGAGAGAAAGGAACCAGGCTAGAGTCTCCAATGCCATATGGCCAAGTGACCTACTTCCTGTAGTCATACACTGCCTGCCTACAGTTACAACCCAGTAAACCCATTCATATTATTAACCCATTAACTGAGTAATTCATGGATAGGGTTAGAGCCCTCATGATTTAATTTAACCTCTGAACTCTGACATGAGTAATTTTTAGGGGGACATTCATTCTAAATGACCACACCCTATAAGGCCCATCTCCATTCTTTCCTCTATATTTTTCTTGAACATTCTGCACTCAATCCTTTCCTCCAGGCTTTCGTTCCTCTTCTAACCAGATCAAGAATGTCTCCAACTCCCCCTTTCTTCTCCTGAGAAAAGCCCAATTCTTCTTCAGAGTCCCGCTGGAGTCTTCTTCCCTCCTTGAAGCTTCCGCATTCCTTGGGGAAGGACAGACTTTTTCTACTGGCTGATTTACGGTATATGGCTCTTACCCATGGTTACGTACACCGTGGTCCTGATTATGTGCCTGTCTTGTCCCCTCGCAGCAGCCTGGCATAAAGAATGGTCTAACACTGATTTGCTAATTGATTATCTTTGAAGAGTCAATTTAGTCCTTTTGAGGTGGCAAGAGCCTGTCTAAGCTGATGTTTCCTGGGACCTGGAAGAGAAAGCAGGTGCTTTGAGAAGAAGGTTGGACTATTCTTGGTCGCCTGTCATACCATTTTTGTCCTCATGGTGCCTGTATTGTTTTAAAAGTGAATTGGAGACTGAGAAATGAGAATCAATTCTGATGTCAGCTCTTTATCCAACTGAGATGATCTTATGCCACCTGCTGGAGTCCCCCAAGGTTAGCCATTTTTGTCCACCACATGTTCTCCAGGGAGCTAAGCAGAGGAAAATCTCCAAGCAAGAGATCTAATGAAATAAGAATAAAACTAAAAACACAGGTGATCAGCATTCCTAAGAAAAGTGAAGGAATACTAACATACTATTTTGTCAGAATAGAATTTATCCAAAGCTTTACTGTGATGAACACTTGTCCCACTGATCTTACATAGTAACTATGAAAACTAATTTTATGAAGGTAGAAAAGCTTCTCTGGACTCTTAGAGTCTTGCTTCTTAGGCAATAGTTGGTTTATGGGATATCTGCCTTTTTAGCAGGTTTACGTGGAAAAGACCCAGCCATAGAGGTCTCTGAAATTGAGAACTAGCGCTACAGAGATTCTGGATGGTCATTATCAGCATGCCCTTAAACCAGCTGCTGATGAAGGTGACAGCTGGCTGTCAGAACCAACAAAGATTTTTAGTGCAGATGTCTCAAGAGCTCCCCACAGATATGCAAAAAGGAAGCACTGCATTACTAAGGCCAAAGCATTGTGCTTCCTTGCATGCTCCCAGGAGAGGAAAAACTGCCCAACTTCTTCCTTCTGTGGGTCAGTCCACACAGCTGTCTATATGCATAACCACTCAACCTTCCACCCTGTCAGAAGGGAAGTCACATGACAGAGGAGACCCTACCACGTGTCAAGTACTATGTTAAATGCATTTTACATACAGTATCTCATGTAACAGACTATAATGTGACATTGCTAGGCTAAATACCAGGAAATTGAGGTTACTGAAGCATAGCTTTTGAGGTTGTTGATAGGGCAACGGGAGAAATATCCTAAGAATGTTCTAAAAACCAAGGGAGCACTAAGAAAAGCTATGGGAATCAGAGAAAGGAGATGTCAAACCCAGAGGACAGTGTCAGAAACAGGTTGCAGTGGGGGGCTGGTTATAATTCTGAGGTAGGATGGAGAAATAAAATATTAGGCAGAAAAGAGATGAGCTGTGAAGAAAAGGAAATATATTTAGTGTGGTGGTGCACACCTGTAATCTCAGTACTTGGGAGGCTGAGATAGGAGGATTGCAGGTACAAGACCAGCCTCAGCAACTTAGGGGGCCCTCCCCAAACTAGAGAGAACTTGTTTTAAAAATAAAAAATAAAGCCAGGCGTGGTGGCGCACGCTTATAATCCCCATGCTTAGGAGGCGGAGACAGGAGTATCACGCAGGTTCGAAGCCAGCCGTGCTGGCTTAAGAGACTCTGTTTCCAAATAAAAATATAAAATAGGTCTGGGAGTGTAGCCCATGGGAGTGTAGCCCGGAGGTAGAAGGGCTTCCAGGAACCCCAGTACCACACACACACACACAAAAAAAAAAAATAAAATAAAATAAAAACAGGACTGGGAGGTAGCTCAGAGGTAGAATCTTCTGGGTTCAATTACCAGTACCCGCTCCCCCAAAAGAAAAGAACATAAACAATTAAATTCTTTAGATTCTTCCCTAAAGCCAAATCCTTGCTATTTTTTGTCAATTGTTCATCAATTCTTCATAGTCAAGTTCCTGAAAGAGTCCTCCAACATTTCCTTGTTCCATTTCCTCTTGTCTAAAGCACCATTTAGTCTAACATGTCTTGGATTCCATCCCACTGCTATACCAAAATAGTTCTCATTGTATTAGTTATTTATTGCTGCGTAACAAATTTTTCAACTACTTGTTGCTCAGGACGATTGACAGTCACTATCTCACACATTTTCCGAGGACCAGGAATTTGGGAGGGATTCAGCTGGGTGGTTCTGGCTCAGGGTCTCTCACATGCCTGCAGTAAAGCTGCCAATGAGAACTACAATCCTCGCAAGCTTTGGCTGGAGCACCATTCCCTCCCCTTACCATTCCACAGTCCCCTCCTCTCTGGGTGTCGGGTTCTTTTCTCTTCTCTCTCTGTGTGCTCCCTATTTCTTAGGCTGTCCATTCTCACTCTCCACGCTTCTTCTTCTTCTTGGCCTTCTAAGTACTGGTGTGCACCCAGAATGTCTTTTTGCTCCTAAATTTTTCTTCCGAACTTGGTGGAACTATCATGCTCCTTTTTGTGCCCCTGTGTTGACTACATCACTGACTGCTCCAGGACCATAACTGTTTCCCAACTTCAGGGGTCTCATCCATCCCAGAACGACTGGCTGAATCAGAGGCTGAAACTACGGCATCTTGCGAATATTTGTGTTTGTTTACACTAAATGTTAACAAAATATGAAAAATAACAAAAGTCCAGATTTTTATCTACTCTTAAAACCTGAATGTCTTTTTTTTTTGTGGTACTGGGGGTGGAACCCAGGGGCTTTTCTACCTCCAGGCTATACTCCCAGAACTATTTTATACTTTATTTGGAAACAGGGTCTCACTAAGTTGCTGAGAGCCTCACTCAATACTGAGGCCGGCTTTGAACCTGTACGATCCTCCTGTCTCAGCCTCCCAAGCGCTGGGATTACAAGCGTATGCCACCGCGCCCAGCTAAAACCTGAATTTATACATGAAAACCACAGATGGTATCCAACAACCCTGTTTACTCACAGCATCCAATATACTATGTAGTTTGCCGTCAATATACCTGACATACTTTATTAATTTTTTGTTACCTTCATAGACTGAAGTATGTTTTAGTTGTCTGGAAATGTGAGGATAGTTTTTTTTTTTTTAAAGCGTGGTAGAATTATTCATTGTATATAGAAAAATACAGATAATTATTTCAATAGTACAGAAAATGTGGACATTGCATTTCTCCAGATTCACATCTAATTCTAAATACAAGAAAAGGAAGTCAAGTTCTTCAGGACTGAGGACAGGTATATTCTACCATCATGGTAGTCACTGTTGCATGCTGTTGTTAATTACCAACGAGCTGTCTGATTAGTTAGCATTTGGAAAGAGAACTGAGGACATATTTGGTGCAAGAACCATGGAAAGGCCCCGCCCCAATTCAATCATCGATTCACCCAAGTTGGCACAGAGATTTCTTCCCTTTTTGCCCAACTCATTCATTTGAATCAACTGAGTTCTTATCAGTTTGGAACTGTGCATCATTTTTCTATGCCATGAACTTATTCCAACAGGAATAGAGCCAAGCTCCCTGGGGGCTAAGCAGTCATTCACCTTTCCTGGAAATTTGTCTCCCTCTTGAACTGTGCCTACAGGCAAGAGCTGGTGCCAGGCTTTGGAAACACTGGTTTATGATTAGGTGATCACAGCCCTGTAGAACAGGCATACCAAAGTCATACAAACCGAGCCCAAACAATTACTTCTTTATAAACAAAACAGAAAGCCCTAATTTTGGAAATCTCAGATAAAAATTTGTTACATTGTTAATTTCAGGCATAAATATCATGTAGGAAAGATTATAAGAAAATGGCTATTAAAGGGTAGATGGTTTGTTTAATCTGTTTCATGTCCCTGATAACATTTTGCAGGTGCAATTAAGTTCCTTCTCTGATAAAACTAGGCTGAAAATCACCCTGGCAACCTTGTCTGCTTGCAATTTGCTGACTGTATTTATGATCATATTGTTCCACATATAAAAATCTTCAGGAATATAATTTTTTTCCAGGGGTCTTTATTCCCTTACAAAAGTTTACCTATGACTCCCCTGTTTTCTCTCATAAAATGAGGGACACGGTTTAAGGGTAGACTTCTTTTAGAAGGTCTACATACAGCATTTTTCTTTTCTCCACTGTACTAAGCTATATTACATAAATAAAAATGTGGCATGATCCAAATACACTCCTATTTCAGCAAAATAGTTTCTCTGCAGGCTCTGAGATTTAAGTATCCTATCAAATGAAATCAGCTCCATACTGAATTTCCTCTCTGAGCCACAATATTTTCAGAGATCTTATTACTTTTGGCAACAGAAAACATTGTTCATTCCTACAGTAATGCAAGCTAGA
The DNA here is from genome assembly GCF_963383645.1 of Muscardinus avellanarius. Lineage (NCBI taxonomy): Eukaryota > Metazoa > Chordata > Mammalia > Rodentia > Gliridae > Muscardinus > Muscardinus avellanarius. Next base: position 25,747,984 of record NC_137801.1, on the reverse strand, counting down.
CAGGTAGGGAAGTAAAACCAGGTCTCCTCAACTCAAGTGAACTCAAAGAATCAAGTCAGCCGCAAATGGCAGTTTGCTGTTTTAACCTGAGAATCTTAGTTCATGTCATTAAAAGTAGGATTTGAGCCTGTCTAAACAAGCTGGCCATCTCTTTCATTTTCCACTACTTTGAGTGTACACAAAGTTGTCTCTTGATTTAAGAAGAAATGAGGATAAGAAAAAAGAGAAAGGGAAAGTAAGTAGACACTGGGGAGGTGGATTAGAAAAGCAAACAAGGAAGCATTTATCAAGAACTGAGTATAGCCGGGCATTTTGTGTATCTTATCACATTTGGTGCCATAAAACCTTGATAAGAAGGCATTATAGCCAGGCGTGGTGGTACATGCTTGTAATCCCAGCATTTTGAGAGGCTGAGACAGGAGGATCAGTTTGTGGCCAGCCTCAGCTACTTAGGCCCTCTGCAACTTAGTGAGACCCTATTTCAAAATAAAGTATAAAAAAAAATAAGACTGGGGCTATACCTTTGGAGGTAGAATGCCCCTGAGTTCCATCTTAAGTGCGAAGAAGGAGAAGAAGAAGAAGAAGAAGAAGAAGAAGAAGAAGAAGAGGAGGAGGAGGAGGAGGAGGAGGAGGAGGAGGAGGAGGAGGAGGAGGAGGAGGAAGGAGGAAGGAGGAAGGAGGAGGAGGAGGAGGAAGAAGAAGAAGAAGAAGAAGAAGAAGAAGAAGAAGAAGAAGAAGAAGAAGAAGAAGAGGAAGAAGAGTATTATAGCTGGGTGTGGCACACCACCCTGGTAATTCTGGTATTTGGGAGGCTGAGATAGAAGGATTGCAGGTTTGAGACTAGCCTTAGCAACTTAGATTCTCAGCAACCTAGGGAGACCTTTTTAAAAAAATATTAAAAGGGGTGGGGGTGTAACTCTGAGGTAGAATGCCCCTGGGTTCAATCCCCACTACCCTGCCCCCCAGGCATTTATGTCCACATTATTGATAAGTGGTATGAGACTCTGAAAGACTTGATTACTGGCTAGGATTTATCCCAGGTCTTTCTGTCCAACTCCCAAACTCCATAATCTTTGTTATCCCGTGCTACCTGGAGAATAGGGAAGGTGAACAAAACTAGTTTGAGAAAACATGATCCATTCAGTTTGGGTATCTGTGAGAAATTGGTGCAAGGGAGGGGCGGCCTTCAATTGCTGTGGGCAATGACGTCAAGATGCCATGACTTCTCTCGTGTAATGGAAAAAAGAGAATCCAAAGGTTAGAGAGAGGAAGGTTAGAATAAAATTTTTGGTTGTGATCCACCACACACTAGGTCTCCAGTAATACCCAGAGCATTAAGAAACACATTGAGTGAGAAAACACAATCCTTCCATAAAGCTCTGTAGCATCTGTTTCTGGCCAGCTGCAGGTGTTACAGTACACATTCAGAATGGCTACACCCTGCAGCAGCACTTAAATTCCTGGGACAAAGTGGGCCCAGTTACTGACATGGTATCAAGGGAGAAGGGGGAATCAGAATGCTATGACCCAGTGTGGGTCAGTCTCTTCAGTGCTGATACGCAGCCAAGGGAGCCAGTAAATATAATCAGAAACATTTGAGATCTGGACAACAGGCACTGGTATTGCCAACTTATCACCACAGTAGAGAGTCCTGTCCTTTCACTCTAATCCCACACACGAGCCAGTTCAGAGACTTGAAGCCTTCTCAATGAAGGAGAGAGCCAGGGTGTGTGGCGCACATCTGTAATCCCATACTTGGGAGGCTGAGATGGGAGGATCACAGGTTTGAGGGCCAACCTCAGAAACTTGTGAGACTCTCAGGAACTTAGGGAGACTTTGCTTCAAAATAAAAAAATAAGGGCTGAAGTTATAGCTCAGAGAAAGAATGCTCCTGGGTTCAACCCTCAGTAACCCCCTAAAAAAATAAAAAAATAAAAAAATAAAGGAGAGATTGAGTTTCCTCTAGGAAGGAAGTGTCACCTGTCTCTTGTGACACTACCACAGTGCTATTGTGTAAATATCCCTCCAAAGTTTTTCCTAAATCACCTGTGTCCACACATCGGCGTAACAGTGACTTGAGGGAGGAGAAATAATAATAGTGTTAGGAATGACAGACAAAAAATTTGAATAAATGTTAATCCCTGGGGACCCCAAATACATTCCTGATCTACCAGAGTGGGGGCTTGTGGAAGTTAGGTGACAAGTGGCGCGATAGACAAAATCCATCTCACAGTGGGCTCAGAAAGCTTTGGGTTGGCTTCAGGGCTATTTCTAACGTGCTGAATACTGGATCAGAAGAGACCTACTGATCTGGCGGTCTAAGCATCTGGTGGAATCACCATGCTGCTTTCATGATTTTGGACGGAGTCTTATTAAGGTGGGAAGATGTAGGCAGAAGAAGCTGCTACGACTGAAAGCCTAGGCCACTTACCCAGCCGAACTGCAAAAGTCAGTGCCACCGTCAAAGGCCTGAAGGATTCAGGCTGGTGATCCCTCTAGTTCTCCCACTTAACTTGTGTTGGCCTGGCCAGAGAGCAGCGGGGCCATTGAGAATGATTGCATTTTGAAAACTTAATCAGATGTGATGACCACTTCACTTAATTTTGCATGTTGCTGTGCGTCCCCAATGCTGCCAACAGCTCATAAAAAGTGGCTGTGGTCGAATGGTATTTGGGGTGTTCGAGTGGTCAGGTGTTCAGTCTTGACTAGGGCTCAGTAGTAAGCCAGGAGCTGTTTCTTTCCAGAAAATAGTTTTTTTTTGTGTGTGTGGTACTAGGGGGGGAACCCAGGGCTTTTTCTACCTCCAGGCTATATTCCCAGACCTATTTTATATTTTATTTGGAAACAGGGTCTCACTAAGTTGCTGAGAGCCTCACTCAGTAGCTGAGGCTGGCTTTGAACCCGTGCGATCCTCCTGTCTCAGCCTCCCAGGCACTGGGATTACAAGCGTGCACCACCATGCCTGGCAGAAAATAGTTATTTTAAGAGGAGAGCATAGCTTTGCTCTAAGGGGGTCTGCATCACTTGCCAGAGATTCCATCTGTATCCTTATAGACACTCTGAGCACTACTAGATCTTCAAAATTATAAGCCCCAAGTGGCCGAGTAGCTTTCTCTAATTGGACTAATTTCAGAGTCTGCAGCCAAATTCACTTCTGGCACGCCGATGGGCTTCTTGGCCAGTGAGTCAGAGTAACACAGATAAACATGGGATAGTGTAATGTGACCTTATATCCTAATTTGCCCAAGCCAGTCCTTCCTAGTTGATTCTGAAGGACACACTCTCAAGCAACAAATGCCTCTTTCTTGTTTTATTCCCCTGGACAGAGACATTCACTCATATAGAGCTTCTATGCTTGACTGTCCTGGAAAAGAGTGTGGCTTTTTATAGAGCTGGAATGTATTACTCCCTTGGGAAAATACTGTGATTTTTAATAGGACTTTACTATATACTGGGAAAACAAGTGTACTTTCTTGAATGGTTGCTAGCTATACCCAGTTCAAATGCTTGTTTGGAAATCATCTAATCTCTGATGGCAAAGTCTCACCCAACCATACTGCTGAGGTCTCATTTCCCCTTCTGGGGTCTTTGTTCTGGTGAGTCCAAGGAAATTCGGAGAGGATCCTTGGCTTAGGTTTATATAGGAGAGAAACTTGAACGTCTTAAGGGAGTAGCAGTCAATATCTGAAACTAGTATACACTTGCCTTCTTCCGTAAGATAGTTCCTGCAAATAAAAGTCATGTTTAAATCCCAAACTTGGGGGCTTGTATTTCTATAACAATCCCCACAGACCATGCCCACCAAAGGCTTTTCTGAACCTAAAGTGTGAAGATCTTGGTTAAGGGATTAAGCTGAAGGATCCAATTTATTGGTGTTTTTGTTAAGGTCACACAGTGGGAACATATATCAGCCCCCTCTGGATTTCGCCATTACCCTTACAGTCAGAATAAAGGGTGTGGGTATGGAGGCCGGGGAAGGGTTGCAATGAAAGAAGAGAAGGATGCTGGGAATTGGCCTGATGGGACTCTGGGTGCATGCTTAGCTCAGTTAGGACTTTCTTTCTTGTAAAAACTATAATAACACACCTAATGGAGCATTATTGATTATCAAAACAAACAAACACCCCCCCCCCATAAAACACCAATGCTTCATGCCACTGTTGCAAATGGGAGTGACCGGGGACTAGCCACATAAATGGGGTCATTTGAAAGCCTTCAGTAGCAACCTCTTTCTCTTTCTTTCTATAAATCTCTCTTGCATCTTTTTTTTTTTAACACTTAAGTTCCTGTGTACCAGGAATTGCATTGTCACTTAAGTGAAAAATGTAGAAGCACCTTTGAAAAGGAGAAAGAGAAGGGCTTCTTCATTACAAAGAGAAGAGCCCCTGCAGAAATTCTAACAGATGCCACTGTGGGACTGGACAAAGCTTTGTGAGGGGAGCTTTGACTCTTCCAGGGCGATGGTTCCAGCACCTGTTGCCTGTGCAGTGGGAAGGGCAATCCCACTTGGTGGCGAGGGCCTGGGCCTCTCAAGAGTCAGGCTGGCTGTAACCAGCTTCCTCTGAGCTCCAGGCACATTGCGATGCTCTCTGCGTGAAAAGGACAAATGAAAGTTGATGGATTTGTGATGAGGTGAGCTGTGGACAGAGCCATCTCTGTGAGGTGCTGAGTTCCTCAAGGACAGAATGGGTTCCATATTCATCCCCTTGAAACCATTCTCTGCCCAGGGCTCAAGCAATCATTTTGATACTCAATCACATGCTCGCACATAAAGGCCTATCCCCTTCCTGAACCCCAGGTTCCCCATCGGCTGCCTCCTTCACGGTGCTCCTTTTTCTAGTTTCTCAGACATGCGGTTTCTTCCCATCGCGGAGTCTTCCCGCACGCTGGCCCTTTCTCTACAATGTTCTTCCTTTCCTCTTTGCTTAGATGACTTCTCACATGGCGCGTCTCAATTCAATATCACCTCCTCTGGCAAGACCCGTCTAAGCTAGCTGCTACAGTCCTTTGCCTTTGGACTGCTTTTCACCATGCTCTCCCTCGTGTTTATTTGTGAGATTAATCATTCAATGCATGTGTTCAGTATCAGATCAGAGACCCCAGGAAAGTCCAGATTATGACTGTCCATTGTTGCACTGCTGTATCATGGTTCACAATATTTGGAAAATGCCAAATGTGCTGGAAGAATGGAGGCGATGATCTTGAGTCTACGTAGCTCAGCAGCAAGCACAGCACCTCCCAGGGCAAAGAAACGCCACTGATGTTTGTGGAACTAATGGAGTTTTGACAACTCTGAGTACATCAGTGGCCATTCCTAGCATTTGGCTCAGCTCAGTGTGTTAGGAAGCCTGAGGAATCTCCTGAAACAGTCACTGACTGAGAGTCAGGGGCCTGGATGCTGGTCCCTCCTCCCTGTTCTCCCAGGGACGGTGACTCAGTTACTGTGCCTACTCCTCTTTGTGCCCCAAATGCACGCCAGTCATTCCTCCTAGAAAAACAAGTAAAGGGGTTCACCTACACGTGGCTCCTTTTAGGAATGCTTTGGGGTACAGAAGCAAGTGGAGACGCTGGGGCTTTCCAGGTCAGTGTCTCCCTCATGGGTGATGGCTGGGAGGGGTAGAGAGCCCAGCTCATTATTTCTGTCCCATAGGGCTTCACACCTGTCAGGTGCTTGATAAAGGCATGAATGCATCTTGTAAATGAAGTGAATGGCAAGTTATACAAAGTCTTCTGGGGCAGAAACTAGTGACAGCTACAGCCAGAACAAGCACATGAGAATGTGGCTATGGGACCTGGGGACCAGTGACTTGCTATAGTTTGGGTGTGGCTTGAGTGTCTCCCAAGGGTCCATTGTGGTGGGAGGCTTGGTCCCCAGGGGGTGGAACCTTGAAGAGGTGGGGCCTGTGTGAGATTGTTTCACTCAGCATCCTCACTGTTGTGACCCCCAAGCCTGACCACACAACTTAGAGGAAGGAAAGTTCATCTTATCACAGTTCTGGAGATTTCAGGGGTCCAGTCCACATGAGGCCCAGGGGAATCTGTGGAGCTCAGAGCATGGCTACGTGAGGCACAGTGAGAAAGTCCCCGGCCCCCCTCCATATCAGAAGCAGAGAGCAAGCACAGGATTCAAGAATACAAGCACAGTTCCCAAGAGCATACCCTAAGGACCACCTTCTCCAGCTACACTTCACTTGCCTAGGTTACCACCCAGTAAATCCATCATGATGGATTTATTCACAGATGAGACGACACTCCTCATGATTTGGTTATATCAACTCTGAACATTAATACATGAGCTCTTCAGGAAACATTCTATAAATAACTCTGAAAGAGGTCCTTAGGGCCATTAGAAGCATGCCTTTCAAAGAGACTGTGGGACCCTGGTCCTTCCCTTCTTCTATTCAAGAGGTAATCCCTTACTCCTACATGTGCTCCTGACCATGATATTCTGCATCTGCTGGCCTCACTAGAGGCCTAATCAATGGAGCTACCAAATCTTAGCCTTTGAACTTCTGAAACTGTGAGCTAAATATTACTTTTTCTTCCTAAGTAACCTGTGTCAGGTATCTCATAATAGTATCACAAAGCTAAATATATCACTTGACAGCTCTGTGCTTCAATTTGCTCAAAATAGGGGATAAGAAGAGTATGAGTCCCATTGAAGCTTGCCATGGGGACAAATGAATCACGTGTGTAAGGCTAGCATTTGCTTTCCTGTGGCCATCATCTGGCCCAAGTGATTAATTGAACCCCTTTATCTGCCTTTCTGTACCTTTCTGCCAGGCACTGGAGAGTCAGTGATAAGCCAATTCAGTGCAATTCCGGCCTCCTGGGGCCGACAGATGGCAGCTGACAAGGGAAAAGACACAGTTAAGCAGCAACTGAGTGGCTCACCGGGTAAGCAACTTCATTTTTCTGACACAGAATGAACCTTCTTGAGCCTTGCGAGGCCAGACCACATTGGGGCGTTAGTCTAGGCTTGGTCTTGCTCTCAATACTCTTCTGTTTGATCCTGAACAAGGGGTGAGGGTCCTTGACCAGAGGCTCCATGTGAGTGGGCTTCTTAGCTCTCTTCTCCCCATTACTTTGAACCCCTTTACACCAGGCTCTGGTTCACAGCACATGCACACACACACACACACACACACACACACACACACACACACCTGCATACACCCACATCTTTGATCCAAAATATGCCACTCTGCCCTAAAGAAGTAATCAAGTCTCAATTCTCTTCAGTCTTCTGAGTGTTGAAAAGGCCCAGTCCCAGGAGGTTCTATGTGTTCGCGGCTTTCCCTTCCTTGAGCATGGCCATTCCATAGCTGGGCGGATTGGCCGCCAGGTTGCAGTCTCTTGTGGTGGGGAGTTGTGGAAGGCTTGGGGCTGGTTCCACCCATTGAGATATGAGTAGAAAGGGCCAGTGGGTCAGTAAACCTTTTTTATAAAGGGACAGAGAACAAACATATTAGGCTTTGCTGCCCATACAATCTCTACTACAAATACTCAACTCCCCTTGCAGTGCGAAAGCATCACTAGACAACTCATAAAGGAATGAACATGTCTCTATGTTCCAGTAAAGCTTTATTTGCAAAAATAGGTGGAGGGCAAGATTTGGCTTACAGGCCATGGTTTGCTGAACCCTGTCGTAGAACGTGCTAATTCAAACACATTTTGTCATTGCAAAAATTCATTGGCTTCTAAAAACTCACATCTGACTAACTCAAAAAATTCCCACAGCACCGTTCTCTAAGCCTATCAGGATCTATGGACACCACCACTTCTCCACTTCCATCACTCCCCTCCTGGTCTCATGTTTCTCCTTATTCCACTGGGTTCCATCGACTGTTGCTAACACTGTAACTAGTTTCTCGCTCATGCTGGGAATTTTCTTGCTGTGCTTCCCCACTTCAACCCTGTTAAATGTCTGCCAAACTCTCAGCCCTGGGAAACTTACTCTTAGCTCTCTGAGTGTCTCTATACCACCCTGAAGACTATCTTGTTGTAAAATAAGGTCCACATATTTCAAATGGGCCTCCATCCAGATTAGTATGTTTCTTTGGTCTCGCCCTCTATTGAAGACTTCACTCCTGATTTCAAGGAGAAAACAGGAGCAATTCAGGGAGAACTGCCTCATCTCTCCACCACCAAACCCACTCGCCAGCCTGCAAAATATCCCTCTTCTCACAGGGCAGGAGGAACTCATGCTTCTACCCAAAGCTCCTGCCTTTCAGAATTCCTCCTTGGCCCCACACCAGCTCCAATCACAATACCATGTTTTAGTCCCCTGAGCAGTAACACTCCTCAAAACATTCATCTATGGTTTACTTATCAACATCCTCACTCTCATTCTCCCCTCAGCCACCTCTAGCTCATCCCTCCTCTGAAACCACGTCTGTGGAGGCCCAAAGAGCTTTCTGTCTTGTTACTCTCAGCAACTGTCTTGTCTGACTCAGCTTGCCACAACTTCCTTATCAAAATCACCTCTTCACTTTAGCTCTAGGATCCTTCCCTCTGCTCCTGTCTCTCTGACCACTCTTTTATGGGCTCCTTTCTGCATCCTGCTAAGTTTGTATCTCTAAATTAGGAGTTTCCCAGGACTCAGTCTCACACCTATTTTCTTTGCATTTCCCAGGTGTTCTCAAATACGGCATGATTTTATATATCACTTATTTGTATATAACTCCTAAATTTAGATACCAAGTTTTGACATCTCCTCTTCTTTCCAAATATGTATATCTATCTATTTACTCAATAAGCCAACCTGAATCCTTAACAGGCATCATAAATGTAATAGGTCCAGGCAGTTGTTGGTCTCCACATCTTCCACACAACTCCATTTCTCAATAAATGGCGTTGCCATTCATTTAGTTGCTTAGATCAAACTTTGGGAGATGTTTTATTTTTAGTATTGGGGATTGAACCAAGAGGAGCATTTTACCTCTGAGTTATAACCTCAACACTATTTAATCTTTTTTATTTTTGAAACAGGGACTTGCTAAGTTGCTGAGGGTCTCAGTAAGTTCCTGAGACTGGCCTTGAACTTGTGATTTTTCTGTCTCAGCCTCCCAAATACTAGGGTTACAGGTGTTTACCAGCACACTTGGCTGAAGACATTTTAATTCTTCCATTTTCTTTCTAATTTGATAATCTTTCAACTTTATCTTCAAAGTGTATCCTGAATTTTTCCACTGGTCATCTTCAGTCTTATTTAGTGTGCCACTGTAATTGTTTTTAGAGAATTTCACAAATATTTGATTCTCTTAATTAAAAAGTTGGAGCTTAATTCATCTCTTTTTTTATATTGAGGATTGAACTGAGCCACACCCCCAGGCATATTTTACTTTGAAACAGGATTTTGCTAAGTTGCAGAGGCTGGCCTTGAATGTGATATTCTCCCCATTCGTCCCCACACCTGGCTAATTCCCCTCCTCTTGAATGTGGGTTGCAAGGGGTGATTCACTTCTAATGGATGTAGTAGTGTGAGTGGTAATGTAAAATCATGTGTTCTAGGAGAAGCTAGTTGCCACGTCATCAGGACATTCAAGCAGCTTGTTGATAAATCCATGTGGTGAGCGCTCAGTTAACAGCTGGAATGACCCACCATTGGAAGTGGATCCATCAGCCCTAGCCAAGCATTCAGAAAATGTCAGCCCCAGCTGATGCCATGACTATAAGTAACTTCATGAGAAACCTTGACCTAGAACTACCCAGCCAAGTGTCTACTAGAAAAGGAATGCATGAGATAACAAATGTTTATTATTTTAAGGTGCTGAATTTTGGGGTTATCTGTTACTCAACAATATATAAATAATACACTTTACTATTGTCTGAGGGCTGCTATAATAAATCACCACAAAGTAGGTGGCTTAAAACAAAAATTTGTTTTCAAACATCTGGAGGCCAACATCTAAACTCAAGGTATGGGCAGGGCCATACTCTCTCAGAAGGATCTAGGGAGGCATTCCAATTTCTGGAAGTTCTAGGTGTTTCTTGGCTTGTAGCTTCCTTATTCCAGTCTTTGCCTCTCTCTTCACATGGCTTCCTTCTCTATGTCTGCGTCTTCTCCTCTTCTGCCATGTAAAGACATGTGTCATTTGATTTAGGGCCCACTTGCATAGTCCAGAATAACCTCATCTGGAGATTCTTAGCTTAGTTACATTTGCAAAGACCCCTTTTCCAAATGAAGTTACATTCACAGCTTCTAGAGATTAAAATGTAGACACAACTTTTGGGGCAAGCTATCTTTCATCCCAGATATTCACCATTATTTCTTTTCAGGACAGTCTCTTCACAGATATCTATGTTTCTATTTTACACACACACACACACACACACACACACACACACACACACACACACACACACCCCTGTATGGTTTTATGGTTTATCCTGGTAGAGACTGGAAGACTAAAAACTACATGTCTCAGACTTTTCCATAGCCAGAGTTCAGGATGTGAATCTGGTTTTTCCAATCATAAAATTTGGCACTTGTATAATTTTTAAAAGGTTAGGGGTGAAGTGGAGTCCATTTTCCTGCAAGGAAAGTTGCAGAAACATATGATATTTCTGCAGATGGTACCAGGATTTGCTCTCCAGCTTCCTGCAGGTTGAGAAGGAGTGGTGCTGTCAACAGCTTCTTGATCTGACTTCTAGTCTTAATTACATTCTGCGTTGTCCATTCCCCAGTTTCCTGGGTTAAGAGAGCAGCTGGCAGAACACTGTTTTTGTTTTTTGTTTTTGTTTTTGCTTCTATAGCTACAGCAACAGTTTTCAGGAGTAGCTCTCATGCTGGGTTAGTTCTTTCTGTGACTGTGGAGATTATTCTGGAAGGACCAATCTGGAACCAGATCCTCAAGCCTTTTTTTTTTTTTTCGGGTCTGGGGATGGAACCCAGAGGCATTCGACCTCTGAGGTACAGCCCCTGCCCTATTTTTTATTCTTTATTTTGAAACCGGGTCTCACTGAGTTGTAGAATGCCTTACTAAGTATCTGAGGCTGTCCACGAACCATGATCCTCCGGTCTTGGCCTCCCGAATGCTGGGATTACAAGCATGTGCCACCATGCCCAGCCTTCTCAAGCCTTTTTGATGAATTTGAAAAGACACAGTTCTCTGGATTAAATTCCTTTCTGCTCCACATTCTCCAAGTAGTTTCTATTTCTTGAATTGAAGAGTAGGACCCACAGGCAGGCCAGAGGATATTGCATGAAAAAGGCCAATTGCCTCTTCATGAGGAGCCTCATGATGCCATGAGGGGGTGTCACTCGGTGAACACCCTGAAGCCAGGGTCAGGCCCTTGGCTTCCTATCCTAGGACCAGATCTCCTTGAGCTGATGGGGCTGTGATACTGACTCATGCCAACAGAGCTCTCAAGCGGGTTTATGAAACCAGAATGCCCATTTACTAATTTATGGCAAGGAGTGCACTGCCAAGAGACCAGATGCAGGCATTAGCTTGACCAGCATCTCTCTCGACTGTGGCCCACCCACATGGGAACTCAGATTTGTAGACTGTGAAGGGATCAAGTCATGGAACAAAGGAAAAGTCACAGCAGGGAAGGCCTTGTCCCTGGATCAGACTAAGCAAGGGACCTGGGCTCTCTTCCCTGGGCAGTGCTTGAATGGCATCTCCAAAATGGTATCCCTGGATTCCTCGTTTTCTGTGATTCCAGGGGTGATTCTGTGATGGGGGGGTGTCACTCAGTGAACACCCTGAGGTGAATACCATCTTTCCTTCTGACCCTAATCATGGAGAAGCTTGCAGGCAGAGGGGAAAACTGCAATGTAGACATCAATTGTGTCTCCCTAGGCAACCTGGCAGCAAAAGACTCAGCCTGGAGAGTCTTCTCTTGGGATAGGGTTTTGCCCTAATTTCTGTCAACCCCCAACTATCTTTAAAAAAGTATCTGAGCAAAGGTCACTTCTGGCCAAGAAGAGCAGGCTTGATATCGATAATGTAAAGTAAACTCTGCCTCGTAGAGAAGGGACTATATTTAACAAAACATCTCAATGCACTTTTAAAAATTTATTTGAAAGAGTAGCCCTCAGAGAGTTTCTTGGTTCGGTTGGCATCATCTGAAGAAGACCAAACCATCCTGAACAAATAATGAAAGCAGAATGTGGGTGTCCAGAGGCAACTTAAGAGAGGACAAGGTGAAGATGGTCCTTCTATTCCTCTGTCTTCCTGCCCTCACCAAACTCACGTGGAACAATCTCAGGAAAAGGGAGAGGGGTTCTTACACCAAGCAAGATGCAGAGAACAGGCGAAGGAGGCAGGTGAGAAGGTCTATATCCAATCTTGGGGAGTTTGCCATGGATGTGGTGTCCTTGCCAATATTGCAAGGTGTTCAATAAAGCCCTGTTTTTCACACCTGCCTGTGTGAGTGATGCTTTGGGAACAAATATAAAGGGGCCTGAGCTTCAGGTATGGATTTACATAAGGTGGAGAGAAAGAAAGTTTCAGAAGAGAAGACATAGCAGAGTATAAGAATTATGTGAAAGGAGAGATCTGGACCAAGCAATGACTAGAAGAAATATGTCTAAGGATTTTCAGCAATTATATCAGAGTGAGGGAAGGTGCTGGCTGAGTGCTTGTCATATGTCGGGTCTGGTCCCATCTGCTTCTATTTAAATCTGAAAGGTACACCAAGTGGGCTGGAGCGCTTGGGGCCTTTAGAAGCAGAGTCAAGAGCTGGGAGGTTTGACTCAAAGGAGGAGAAGAAGGAGGAGGAGGATATTAAGTTCAAGAGAACATTTGAAATGTAGAGTGTGTGTCCAACACATGGAGCAGGCATTTTTTTTTTTACTTCTTAAATTCTTCTTATGTTCTTATAAGGAGTTACTTATCTAGCTTTCCAGAGGTGGAGGCTGCAGTTTTTCCTCTGATGCACCCCTTACTCGTTCTCTCTTACCCCATGTGGTCTGACCAGCCAATGTGGCTTCCCCCATATTCCTAAAAGCATCCTTGAGCCTTCTTCTCACTCTGCACAGCACAAGGTCATGTCAACTCATGCTTTCTCAGCTTTAAAAGAAGACAGGGCACCTCCCCTTTGTTCTTAAGTCTTAAAGGAATTTTGATGGAAAGCAATAAAATTCTGTCCCAGTAAAGACAGTAATTGTAGTTTCAAATACTGGGTAAAAGGCTCTTCTCCTTGAGAGGAGAATATTTTCTTCCAATTGAAAAAAATAGACACTGCAGCTCCCATCACACTGTTTCCTGTCTGGTGTGCACATGAGAGTCTCCACGGCCTCCCCATGTGGGTTTCAAGTCGGGTGGTGTAGAAGAGCTTCTTGTTATGGAACAAGGCAAAGCTGAGCCACAAGAGGAGAAACAGTTAGATAGCTACGTGTGCTCTCTGGGAGGTTCTGCATGGCTGCCAAATGTTTCCTCTCGAAGAGTTAACAGAATGTCTGTGAGAAAGTGTGACACCAGGATTTCTAAAGCTCTTAAGTGCTTTTAGTCAGAGCAAGAAATTTTTATTCACCAGAAAGAATTTTGTGGGTAAAAGAAACAATTTGGACTCAAGCCTTTTGAAATTCATGAGTAGAATGGGAGCGAAATTTATATAAAAAATTAGTAAATCAGTGCAACATTTCCCCCCATAACCAAGAGGTGGAAACAACCCAAGTGCCCATGAACAAATCAGCCAAAATGTGGTCTATACAGTGAAATAGTAATTAATCTTAGAAAGGGAGGGAATTCTGTCACATGCTACAACGTGGATAAACCTTGAGGACATATTGCTCAGTGAAACCAGACAGTCATAAAAAGGACTTTATTTTAACTGACTGGTTTCACAAATACCATATGATTCTACCTACAATGTATATTTTAACATAAAAAAAAAAGCTTAGGTTGGGTGCAGTGGCACATATCTATAGTCCCTGTACTTGGGAGGCCGAGACAGGAAGATCAGGAGATCAGGGTGTTTTTTTTTTTTTTTTTTTTTTTTTTTTGCGGGTGTGGGGATGGAATCCAGGGGCATTTGACCTCCGAGCTACACCCCCTGCCCTATTTTTATTCTTTCATTTTTAAAATTTCTTTCTTCCTTTCTTTATTGGTGGTACTTGGGATGGAACTCAGGGGCTTTCTACTTCCAGGCTATACTCCCAGACCTATTTTATATTTTATTTGGAAACAGGGTCTCACTAAGTTGCTGAGAGCCTCACTAAGTAGCTGAGGCTGGCTTCAAACCTGAGCAATCCTCCTGTCTCAGCCTCCCAAGCGCGGGGATTACAAGCATGTGCTACCACACCTGGCTGGAAGATCACGGTTTTGAGGCCAACCTCAGCAATTTAGCAAGGTAATCAGCAACTTGTGAGGCACGTTTCAAAATAAAATATAAAACAGGGCTGGAGGTATAGTTCAAAGGTAGAATTCCTTGGGTTCAATCTCTATTACTTTAAAACGATAAAAAGAAACTTAGAAAGATATGTTATTTGTAAAGCCTTACATTTCTTTGTTATATTTTCTTTTTTTTTGTAGCCCGGGGCCTTCATATTTTATTTTATATATTTTATTTTTTTTATTGGTGCGTTGTATTTATACATCATGATGAAGCAAAAAACTTGTGTAGACAAAAATGCACACATTACCCAGCCAACCCTCCCCCAGTCCCTACCCCTCTCCCTCCCCATCCCTCCTTCTGATACTTGGCTTAGTGGTTGACTATGATATGAATTAGTACATCATGCACTTTAAAGAGTTTCCTTCTCCCCCCCTCTCATCCCCACAGTTAGGTTGCCTTATTTGCTCCTCTATAGGATCTCCTTTTTCACCTGGAGTTCCTCCTATTCTTTGTTATATTTTCAATCTGTATTCCATGAAAGTATTCTTGAGAAAGATTCTATTGCTTGTTTGGATCAGCCAGGGAATGCTCCCTATGAAGCACCATAGCCATAGGAAAGTTTCTGAGAAGATCTACATTGGAAATTATCTAGCTTTGTTTAACTCAGTATTTCATATGTGTATTTCTCATTAGGATTTTTTTTTTCTCCCAGAGATCCCTTGAATACTCATTAAACTTGCGTTCTGCAAAATGCCAATTTGGAAAGCACTATTTTTTATTTTTATTTATTTTTTTTACTCTTCTTTAAAATTTTTTTTTATTGGTGCACTCGGCTCGCTGTCCATCATTCCTTTCTGGGGCCTGGTGGGCTGTTGAGTGCGTTCATCTGGAGCCGTCCGGTGAACTCGCTGCTGCCGCCGGCAGTGAGATGCTGCTGCTGCGTCCTCGGCCGTGAGCCCAGCGTATCTCCTCTGTGGCTCTGAGCTCCTTTCTGAATCCCCCTCCTCTTTGGGGCCTGGTGGAAAGCACTATTTTAAACCATCTTCCAATCTGTGAAGTAGATGCGCCCAGAAAACAATGGATGCTTTTCTTCATGAACTTGAGAAGCTCAGTCCCCTAATAGATATATCTAATGAACTCTGCAATTGGCCATTCTAGATCACTTGTGCTGTGCTTTGCCATTTCAATAATGAGATCATAAATCAAAAGCTGTTGCAGTTGAAACTAGTTGTTTGAACTTTGCTCATAATGGAGGCACCACTGTCACCGTGGCGGTAGCTATCTGGACTGTAGGCTTGTGACTTGCAAAAGGAAGTCAGTGGAGTGGCAATAGCACCTGGTGTTTCTTATCTGCCAGGGCTTCCCCTCACTCTGCCTGCTGTAAGGAGCCCATTGGATCTGTTGGATGAAGAGGCTTATGGAAGGAAGTCTTACTCTTGTAGTTATTATTTCATGCTTAGAGTTTCTCCTGCACCTCCACCTACAAAGAGTAATGGAAAAAGTTTGTCTTCCAATGTGTTTCATGCCCACAAATCAACATTTTAGGTAAATTGTGTCTGATTCATGGAAACAATGAGCTTAGATTAGATTATAAAAGATCTAGACAGCCTACATTTTTTTTTCAAGTAAAAAAGCAATTTTTCTTGATGAGTCGACATTTCTATTTTTAACCTCATGAAGATTTTTGAAGTCTAGATAGTTCCTATTGATTATACTAATACTTTTTAATAAGTATTTGGGATTTGCATATAGCTTATGTTTTAAACCTACAAAACACTTTTCTTAGCAGTTTATTATTTATTTATTTATTTATTGTTAAATAAATAAAAAAAATAAAATAAAAAGCAGTTTATTATTTAATGAATACTCATTAAACTTGCGTTCTGCAAAATGCCAATTTGGAAAGCACTATTTTTTTAATTTTTATTTATTTTTTTTACTCTTTTTTTTAAATTTTTATTGGTGCACTCAGCTCGCTGTCCGTCATTCCTTTCTGGGGCCTGGTGGGCTGTTGAGTGCGTTCGTCTGGAGCCATCCGGTGAACTCGCTGCTGCCGCCAGCAGTAAGGCGCTGCTGCTGCTGCGTCCTCGGCCGTGAGGACTTCATCCATAGTGGATGCAGATTAAATGGATGAATCTATTTTTCTATAAATTATAGATTTTATTTTTTAAACCAACTTTATAGTTTTGCATATTTGAAATGCACAGTTGGTGAACTCGAATGCTACTGCTACTTTTAATAGCTCCTTGTGTGCTTAGAATTTTAGAATTAGAATGATGCATTTTGTCTTAATTTGCATCCTGGTCAACATGGCCACCTTTCTCAGAGTATGTCTTGACCTTCTAACATGATGTTTGCATAAAACTCAGAATTTGAAACTATTAAATCATCCGTTGCTGCCTGGTTATGAGCTGCTACTTCATTTGAAGACATCAGCATCAGATGTGTCCAGGAATGAAAACAGAGGCCCAATGCATTTATGCATTTGCAATTCAGCTAATATATAAGCAAATATTCACTAAATGCTTCAGAATGAATACAGCTATGAATACATTTTGATTCCTACTCTGAAGAATCTTTCTGTGTAAGGAAGGAACAAGATAACATATCAAAACTTAGTTTATAAATAAGAAAAAGGCAAAGCACGGACATCTGCTTAACATTGTCCTGGATATTTTAACCAATATAAGATAAAATTATGAAAAGGAATAAAGACATAAATATGGAGATGAATAATTAAAATTATTCTCAGGCAAAAGATACGAAACAATTGAATTTACCAGTGTTATAGGGCTCAAGGTCAGCATGCAAAAATTAATTGTATCTCTTTTTTTTAAAATTTTTATAGGTGCACTGTATTCATACATCATAGTAGGATACATACTTTTGTAGACATACATGCACACTTTTTCTAGTCAGCCCCCACCCAATCCCCACCCCATTCTCTCCCTATCCCTCCCTCCCATGCTTGGTTTAGTAGTTGACATCTAGTATTATGGCAATTTATCTAAAATTAAAAATGATAATCTCACATAACAGTTTCATTTGTCTGATACTAAGCTTTTGATGACTTAAAGATAACATTTCAATATTTCTTTTTACTTTCTTTCTTACCAGAGAATATTTTTTTCTATTTTTTTAGGTGAAACTATCATATATTTATATATTTATTTTTCAGAAAAAACTCTATCCTAATATGGAATATGGACTCTAGGTACCCAAAATGATCTTGAAAAAGAACAAAGCTAGAAGATATATATTTTCTGATTTCAAACCATATAAAGCTACAATAATTGAAACAGTGTAGTACTATTCTAAAGGCAGATATATAAACCATTGGAGTTAAATACAAGCCTAGAGCTAAATTCTTCCCTATATTGTCAAGTTATTTTTGACAAGGTTTCCACAAACATTTGGTGGTAGAAATATTAATCTTTTAACTAAATATTGTTAAAAATAATAATTACATGGAAAAGAATAAAATTGGACCCTTACCTAATCCCATATACAAATATTAACTCAGAATAGATAATAGACCTAAATATAAATCTTAAGACTATAAACTTTTAGGAGAAAATCTGGGTCATAAAACCTCACAACATTGAAATTGGCAGTGATTTCTTGGTTATGATTTCAATGGCACAGGCAACAGAGGAGTATACAAACTCCTTAAAAAATAAAAAAAAATATTGTATATCCAAAGACAATGTAAACAGAGTTAACAGTTACTAGTAGAATGGGATAAAATATTTCCAATTGCTATATCTGAAGGTATATTAATATTCTAACTAGAAATCCTAAAAATTAACAACAATAAAGGCAAACAATACCCTTTAGAGATAGGTAAAAGACTAACATAAGTAATGAATCTCCACAGATAACCAATCTTAGTTGTCTGTTGGATGGAAAATCTTGTTTCTCTAGTTCTGGAGTGTGTTACCTATTTCTTCTTTGTAGTTAATCTCTTTGAGTATTTTCTCTAGTGCTGGTTTTGAAGACATAAATTCCTTCAGTTTCTGTTTGTCATGGAAGCTTCTTATTTCTCCATCTAATTTGATAGAAAGTTTTGCTGGATAGGAAATTTTTGGCTGGAAGTTGTTTTCTTTCAGAGTTTGGAATATGTTACTCCAAGCCCTTCTGGCTCTCATGACTTGGTTTGGGAAGTCTGGAGTGATTCTAATTGGTTTGCCTCTGAATGTCAGTTGGCCCTTTGTTTTTGTTGCCTTTAAGATTCTCTGCTTGGCTTCCACATTGGTCATTTTGACAATTATGTGGCGTGGGGATCCTCTTCTCTGATCCTGTCTAAAGGGAGTTCTATAAGTTTCCTGGACCTGTGTATCAACCTCTTGCTCTATGTCTGGAAAATTTTCTGCTATTACTTCCTTGAAGAGATTGTTGATCCCTTTGGTTTCACTTTCTTTTCCCTCCTCTATTCCAATTATTCTTAGGTTAGCTCTCTTAAAATGGGCCCATATTTCTTCAATATCAGATTCCTGCTGTCGGATATTTTTTTCTAGATTAGAAACTATGCGTTCATTTTTGGATTGCTCATCTTCTAAGAACGAGATTCTGTTCTCCATGTGTTCTAATCGGTTGTTTGTGCTTTGAATTGAGGCCTTTACTTCATTAATTGCAACCTTTATCTCTTTTTGGCTCTCTCTGAGTTCTTTTCGAAGCACCTCTATTATTTCTACAGTTATTTTCCTGATTTGATCTTCTAGAAATCTCTGATTTTCAGTTTTATCGGGTTCTGATGTTGTGGGGTTGTGGGCATTTATTGCTCCAGTATTATTCCTCTTTCCCATGATTTCGGATGTTTGTGCCTTCTCTGGGTTGTTCCCTTGGGTCACTATGACTTCACTTAAGGTGTTCTGGATCTCGGGTCAGTAGTATCTCAGACCCCACTACTTCTTTACTGGGTTGTATCACAGAGTCTCCGACCCAGAGAGTCGATAGAGGCTGCTTTAGACTATGGGGGGTGCCAGGTTGCACGTTCTCCTATGGTGTGATATCTCTGCCACCGCCCCTCCCCCACTGGGTCAAGTCCCAAGGAGTACAGTACTGGGATTTCTCCTCTGTGGCCCGCAATTTGACTCACTGTTCTTGAGTACGCAGATGTAGCTCTACTGGCCTCGCTGAATTTGGTACTGCTGCCGCTGGTGGCAATATGGCGCCGCTGCTACGCCCTCGGCTGTGGGGCTGGTGTTTTTCTTCTTGGTTTTGATTTCCACTCTGAATCCCTGCAGCGTGTGCTGAGCTTGGCCACTGGGAGCTTTAGATGCTCTCTGCGCGGAGAAATCCCGCCTGGCTGTTCCGCAGTGGCTCACCTCGGCTTGCTGTAGCCGTCCCGTGAATTCGCCGGTGCCGCCGGCAGTATGGCGCTGCTGCCGCGTCTGCCGCGTCCTCGGGCGTGAGGCCAGTTATCTCCTCTGTGGCTCTGTTCTCAGTCCGCTTTCTCTCTGGAGCCTGGTGATTTTTTGTTTCACTGGTGATGGTGTTTTCTGGCTATGAAAGGCGCTGATTTTGTGGTAATGGAGATTTGTTGTTAGCGGGGCTCTTAAGCCCCGCTTTTCTCGGTCGCCATCTTCCCAGAAGTCCCCCCTGTATCTCTTTATATTAGCAATAAAGCACTGGAAAGGAAAGTTTTAAAGTAATACCACTAACAATAGCATCAAAATACAAAATACTGAGATGTCAGTTCTTTTCTAGTTGTTTTATATTTTCAAAGAAAATCCCAGTAGACTTTCTCTTTTTTATGAAATTTATAAGCTGATTTTAACACTTGCCAAAAAATATTACAAAATATCTAGAATAGGGGACTTATGGGAAGATGGCGACTGAGGGAAGCAGCACATCTTAGTCCTGCTGACAGTCAATATCTATTGCCATGAAAACAGTGTCTTGATAAAAGAAAAAAAAGCATAAAATTGAACAGAGCAATGAAAATTGAAAGGAGGTGGAAACAAAGCTAGAAGGCAGAAGAGAAGACAGAAAAGTACCCCATCTTCCTCCCCTAGAAAAATGCTGGGGTCACAGGGTCTGTGGCAGTGCCATATTGCCTGATTGCACCAGAACTACTGGCACTGTGGCCTCTGGAACCCCACTTAAAAAGCCAATGACTTGAAGTGAAGTAAGCAGCCGCAGTTCATTGGAATTGTACGTGGTTGACTCCTTATCTCACACTCCACAGAGATACTACTGCCTGGACCCTAGTTATAATCTGCAGCAGCAGTGGCTGAGTTCACCTTGTCTTCCAGAGATCCAGAGTGGTGCTCAACAACACTGTAAGTAAACTAGCTGTCTCAGTGGGAGACTGCCCAGCGTGGCCACAAGGTCTTGCACAGTAAGTGATAGACTCTTAGGGTCTGAGACTTTGTGGTTTACCCTGCTTGAGGTGGGGGTGAAGTCTACTATAGGACACAGCAGAGGCATAGACTAGTAGAGAATCCCCAGAGCCAATTGGGCAAAGAAGCCTACAGTCTACAGGGTGCAGAGTCACAGTAGGGCCTCCAGAGACCACCAAAGACTACCCAATCTTAGTGACCAAGGAGAAGTCAGACCAATCCAACACTATCTATGGAAAATGTGTATTCCTACGTATACACTGGGACTGGTCCCAGTGGCACCTGCTGCCTATGTAGACAGGGAGAGATTCAGGCTTAGGATCTATCAAATGCATGGAGACCCATGCTTACACTACATCCAGCCCAAATGATAGCAGCTGCCTGTATAGACAGAGAAAGATTTAGGGACAGGCCCTGTTGAGAGCTTAGAGATTCAGGCTTGGAGCAAAAGAGATGCTAGTGGCACTTGGCACCTGCACAGACAGAGACACAGGCCAAGGTCCCAATAATTGAAAGAGACTAAAAAGTGGGGCTACAAACTGACATCATTACATCATTACAGAGCAAATGAGAGTGCTTGAAACATGCTCAAGAACCTAATATAGAATGTAGCCTTAAATGGCTGAAAGAATCCACACAAACTCAGGAGGACTACAGAGACCAAGTCTGCTCAGTATTCTTATATTTGTAGAGTTGTTCCATTTTGTTGTTGTTGATGTTTTTGTTTTGGTGTGTGTGTGTGTGTGTGTGTGTGTGTGTGTGTGTGTGTGTGTGTTTGTTTTCTACCCCATCCCTTTTATAAGCTTCTTCCCTCTTTGGTATCTACTCTCTCCTCTCCATCATTCTTTTCTCTTTTCTTTCTTTTGTCTTGTATTAAATCTACTTCATGTCACTATACCTCCACGGATTAATACTCTCCACTGGTTAATGGAATTCTCCAATATATTCACTATCTTTAATCTCTACTACATATTACCTTACTACACTCAAACTCTCATTCTACTTGATCCTGTCTCCTACTTTACCCTATTCTTCCATTTTCTACTTCAGCACTTTCCTCCTTACTCAACCTTCACCACTGAATACAGGCCAAATTGCCCTTGTATATACCAGCTGACACCTACAGAATGAGAGAAAGCTATCAAAAGCAACAAAGATACAAAGTTAAGAAACCTGAAATTATGAGAAGGAAGAATACCAATGAAGCAATGAGCTTTCACAACCCCACAATAACAGAACCTGACAACATAGAATTGCAGAGATTACCAGAAGAACAAATCAGAACTTAAATAGTAAAAATGATACAAGATTTATAAAATAATTTAGAGAGATCCTGAAAGAAATAAAGAAACAAATAAACAAAGGATCTGACACACTGAAAAGGAAACAGAAAGCTCTGAAGAAAGTGAAGGATTCAACCACTGAAGTGAAGGCATAAATACAAACTATAAACAATAGACTAGACCACATAGAAAATAGAATCTTACTGTTAGACGATAACCACTCCAAAAATGAATGTATAGTATATCACTTAGAAAAAACAAATTGACAGCATGAACTGGACACT
This sequence comes from Muscardinus avellanarius, assembly GCF_963383645.1. Classification (NCBI taxonomy): domain Eukaryota; kingdom Metazoa; phylum Chordata; class Mammalia; order Rodentia; family Gliridae; genus Muscardinus; species Muscardinus avellanarius. The sequence continues at coordinate 25,725,784 of NC_137801.1, read as the reverse complement.
GAAGAGATACAGGCCCATTATAAAGAGCTAACCTAAGAATAATAGGCATAGAAGAGAGACTAAAATGTAAAACCAAAGTGATCAACAATCTTTTCAAAGAAATGATATCAGAAAAATTTCCAAATATAGAAAAAGAGGTTAATACACAGGTATAGAAAACATATAGAACCCCCTTTAGACAAGATCAGAGAAAAGGTTCACCATACCACATACTAGTCAAACTGACTAACATAGAGGCCAAGGAGAGAATCCTAAGGGTAAAAAAAGTAAAAGACCAAGTGACATTCAGAGACAAACCAATTAAAATCACCCCAGACTTCCCAAGCCAAAGTCAGGAGGGCTAGGTGCATCATATTACAAACTCTGAAAGAAAACAACTTGCAGCCCCCAATTTTTTACCCAGCAAAATTATCTCTTAAATTTTATGGGGAAATAAACAAACAAAAACAAAAGCAGAAAGAATTGTGTCCTTCAAACCAGCACTAGGGAAAATACTCAGATTAATTACAAAGAAGAAATAAGTAATAAATACCAAAATCAGAGAAACAGCAATTTCCATTAAAAAGCAACTAAGCAAAGAATAACAAACACTACCTCAAAGAGAAGTTAAAACTCAAAATATTAGGGATTAAAAATCATCTGTTAATAATCACACTGAATTTAAATGGTTATAACTCCCCAATAAAAAGTCATAAGGTTGCAAAATGGATTAAAAACCAGAATACATCTATCTGCTGCCTGCAAGAAACACTCCTTACAAGTAAAGATATTCACAAACTAAAGGTGAAGGGTTGGAGCAAAGTAATCCATGCCATGGAACTTGAAGATAAGCAGGAGTAGCAACTATGATATCAGACAAATTATACTTCAAGCTCAAGCTTACCAGAAAAGACAAAGCAAGCAGGTAATTTTTTTAAACTGGTAAATGAAACTGAGAGGGAGGAAATGGAAAATTCCCTAATGTACATGATGTGCATTCACAAAAATTATCAAAGTCAATCACTCAGCAAAAATGAGAAGGAGGGAGGGGGGAGAAAATGGGGTGGGAATTGGGTAAGGGCTAAATGAATGATGAGTGCATATATGCCTCTGTCATCTTGTACCCCATTAATATGTATGACTAAAATGCACAAATAAAAAAAGACTCAGAATAGCCGAAACATTTGTATCTCTTCTTTTGTGAAGTGTCTCTTCAATTGAGTTGCCCATTTTTAGATAGCGTCATTTGTTTTTGCTATTATATAAAGTCTTGTAAGCTCTTTTTATATTCTGGGTATTAGTAATCTATCAGAGGGATAGCTTCTCCAATTCTGTAGGCTTTAAATTCTTGATGATTTTCTTTGATGAGCAGAAACTTTTTAGTTTCATGCAATCCCACTTGTTAATTCTTGTTTTAGTTTCCTGAGCTTTGGAGGTCTTGTTGAGGAAGTTACTACCTGTGTCTATATGTTGGAGTGTTGAACCTATGCCTTCCTCTAATAGCCTCACAAACACTTCACAAAAGAAGAGATACAAATTGTCAATAAATACATGAATAAGTGTTCAACATCATTAGCCATCAGGGAGATGAAAATAAAAACTACACTGAGATTCTTTATGTTTAGATTCCATCGAACCCCAAACAGAATGGCAAACATAAAGAAGTCAAATAACAATAAATGTTGATGAGGATGTAGGGAAATAGGAACTCTTCTACACTGTTGGTGGGAGTGAAAAGTAGTTCAGCTGCTGTGGTGATCAGTGTGGAGATTCCTTAGAAAACTAGAAATGGATCCACCATATGATCCGGCTGTACCACTACTGGTTATCCTTCCAAAGGGGTTGAAATCAGAGAACTACAGTAATATATGCATATTCATGTTCATAGCAGCACAATTCACAATAGCCAAACTATGAAACCAACCTAGGTGTCCATCAACAGATGAATAGATTACAAAATTATGGAAAATACACACAATGCAATTCTACTCAGCAATAAAGAAGAACAAAAATCTGTCATTCACCAAAAGAGGGAAAGACTTGGGAAACATTTTGTTAAGTGATATTAGCCAAGCACAGAACGAGAAGGGACATATATTTTATCTATATGTTTGAGCTAGGGAGTATTTGGGATACCAGAGGGACTCCAGATAATGAAGGAGAGACCTCAGTGGAGCCAGGGAGGAAGGGGAGGGGAGGGAGAAGGCTGAGGTTCATTAATGGTAATGTTACCTGTGACTATGTGTATACTTGTGAATATAACATTGTTAACCTGAATTGGGAGGGGGGAATGGGGAGGAGGAGGGCACCAAGTACGGTGTGAAGGTATGCCATTGTCGACATGATCTACATTATGATGGGAGAATATAGTGCACTAGTAAAAAAAAAAAAACAGTATAGCCAAAACAATGTTGAAAAAGACAAAACTGGAGGAACTTTGCTTCTTAACTTCAGGTCTTAAAAATCAGAAGTAATTAAGATAATGTAATGCGAGCATAAGATTGACAACTAGACAAATGGAATGAATAGAGATTCTGGAAATAGATCTATACAGGCAAGGTCAGTGATTTTTAGACTGTTAAGTTGCCAAAGGAATTCAATAGACTATAAAAGTTATGAAAGTGATTTTAATAAATGATACTGAAGCAACTAGATTACTTGGCAGGAAAACATGGGCCTCAATCCTGCTTCATGCCATATGCAAAAATTAATTTTGTAGAGATCATATATTTAAATCATAAAAGCTAAGACTATAAAGCCTCTACAAGAAAAGAGAGTATTTTTGTTACCTCGGAGCAGACAATAATTTCTTAAGAACAAAATTCACTAACTTTAAAATAGTTCATAAATTATACAAAAGCAAAATTTTTATTCTTTATTTTGAAACCGGGTCTCACTGAGTTGTAGAGGGCCTCACTAGGTAGCTGAGGCTGTCCGCAAACCGTGATCCTCCGGTCTCAGCCTCCCGAATGCTGGGATTACAAGTGTGCGCCACCTTGCCCGGCACAGAAGCAAAATTTAGAGCTCTTCATCAAGAGACATTATTAAGGAGATAAGGCAAGTCACAGCCTGGAAAAGATACTTGAGGTTTCTGTGAAGCTCAAGTAGGTACTTGAGTTCAGAATATATACACAGTCTTTAGAGCTCAATAATGCAGATAAAGACTTCAATTCAAAACAGACACTGCACAAAAAAAGATATATAAATAGGCACATGAAATGATACTCAGAGTTATTAGTCATCAGGGAATTGAAAATTAAAAGCACAAGACACTAGTTTATTCCCATCTCAATGGCTAAAATGAAAGAGACTGGGTGGATGTGGTGGTGCACTCATGTATTCCCAGGACTTGAAAGGCTGAGACAGGAGGATCACAGTTTTGAGGACAGCCTCAGAAATGTAGTGAGACTCTCAGCACCTAGCAACACCCTGTTTCAAGAAATATGTAAAAAGACCACTACTACCACCAAATAATAAAATAAAATAAAAAGAATATCGACAATATTAAATATCGGGCAAGTTGTAGAATAGTTAAAACTTACCCATTGCTAGTGGGAGTGTAAAATCTTATGCCCGCTTTGAAGGACAAGCTAAAAATTTCTATTGAAGTTAACATACATCTATTCAATTACCTAGCATAATATAAGAAAGGATAAATAAATTGTGGTGTATTCTTACAATGTGATACCATTCAGCAATACAAAAGAATGAATTATTAAAGTACACCACAGCATGGATGCATCTAAAAAATCATTATTCCAAGTAGAAGAAACCAGATATAAAAGAATACTTACTGTTTGATTCCATTTGCACAAAATTTGGAGACAGACAAAAGTATTGTGATCTATAGAATTCAGAACAGCAGTTGCTACTTTTGGGGGGAGGGAGTGAGAATGGATTGAAAAAGGTACACAAAGAACTTTCTACAATGATAGAAATGGTGGAAATGGGTAAAATGGGTGTTACATTAGTCAAAAAACATTGAACTGTACACTTAAGATTAAAATTTAAAAACTCTTTGACAAGGTAACAGCTTGACACTGTACCAACTCCTGAATCTAAATCATCCTGCTCTGAGACTACATTCTCCTTAACCTCACGAAGCTGTCCACATTTATGACCCCTCTGCTCCTTGTGTGTCCACCAGCGCGTTTTGTCCTCACTTCCCTCTTACCCAGGTTAGAGCTGGCAGTCCATTATGATTATATTTTAGCAGATGCTCTCAACTCTCTGGTCTCTTTCCTTGTATTGCATTTGCCTGTTGCAATTCAATCCTGCACCAATCCTGCCTCTTCTGTGTCTGCCTGTCTGCACACAGCTAAGTGTTTCTGGCAGGGGAAAAAAACCCCAAACTGGGCTGATTGATGTGACTTTTCTCTCCTGTATTAACTGATCTTTCTCTAGGCCCATATTTCCAACCTCAAATGGGAGGTCTGCACTGCCAGCAGCCACGCTGCAGAGACAGCTCGTTCTCTCCCACTCCCCAAGGCAGATTTGTACATTCTCCAGTTTTCTAGCTGTACTCACCCCACCCCCATATTCACTCATCTAATGACCTTGCCTCATATTAATTAAGTATGTAAACAAAAACACCTCCCACCCATCCCCAAGGCCCTGTCTGCAAGTACAGAAACTGTTTCTCCCCACTACCAACTCTCAACACTTGGTGGCATCATCACCCAATATTTCTCCTCTACTGTATCTGGGAAGGGGTGTTCACCTTCTTCTCCACAAAGCCAAGTTTCTCACTTGGATTCTGGATCCTGTCCCCTTTTGGCCTTATCAGCTAGCTTGTTCCACTGTTAGCATTCTGTCTTCAGTCTCTATTTTACTGGATCTTCCCATGGTGTTCCAGGCCCGCCCTCCCTTCTTTCTTTCCTTGCTTCCTTGCTTCCTCCCTTCTTTTCTTCTTTAATCCAGGGACATTCTACTTCTGAGACACATCCTGGCTCTTTTTATTTTTTATTTTGAAGGAGGGTCTCATTAAGTTGCTGAGGCTAGCCTTGAACCTGAGAGCCTCCTGTCTTAGCCTCCCAAGAACTGGGATTGCAGGTGTGTACCACCACGCCTGACTGTACTGCACATTTTTATGTATGTTATTAAATATTTTTTTTTGTCATGGAAATCGTGAGCAGGTAATACAGAAGGAAAAGGAGGCTCACGTTGGTTAAGCAACTTTTCCCAAATCATGCTCTTAAAAGGAGCAAGGCTAAGGTTTATTGGCACATTCTTTGGTTGACACCAAAGTCTTTAATCCTATATTGCCTTCTTCGCTTGACTTCTGAGATACCAGACTCCTTGTTTTCTCTTAATTCTTTGGTCTTCTCGGACTGCTTTGCCAACACTCCTCTCCCTCTGCCATGTGAACACCCATGTTTGAGTTCTTCAGGGAGCTAGCAGTCCACAGCCCTTTAAATGACTCATTCCATCCATTCCCAGGACTTTTGCTATTGTAGTATACTATGACCCTTAAACTGGTATCTGTAGCCCTGGTCTCAAATAAACGTGTTTCCTCTCCCCCTCCCCAACTTTCGCCCTCTTCTGGGTTAACTGTCCCTGCACAGAACAAGCTTTGTCTTCCTCTCTACCTTTTTCTTGCTCACTGCCCCTTCCTCGTACATCCGAATCCATCACAAATTGCAGTCCATTATGTCTCTAAAACATGTCAAGAATTTATTAAGGACGTATCTATATCCATCTCCACAGATCTAATCCATGCCACTAACGTCTCTTGTCTGCCTGACATTTGAACTGACTTTCCTGTTTCAAGTGACTCCACTTCAACTCATTACCCATGTAGTAGCCAGAGTGATCAGATAAGTAAGGTAAACCAGCATGGTCATGCACATCTGTAATTACAGTATATGGGAGGCTGAGACAGGAGGATCACAGTCTCAAGGCCAGCCTCAGCAACTTAGTAAGATGCTGTTCCAAAATAAAAAATAAAATAGGGCTGGGGGCGTAGATCTTGGAGGGATGATGCCCTTGAATTCAATTCCTAGCACCAAAAATAAACACAAAAACAAAAATAGATAGAGGGCAATGTCTCATACTCACACACATACTCTCCACCACTGAAAACTCTCCATGGCTCCTTTCAATGAAACACGATTTAAACCCCTTAACGTGATCTCAAGGGTGATCTAGCTTCCCTGGCTAGCCCTCCCTTGGGTGCTTTATACTCACCGTCTTCTCGGCCCCTCCCGCTGGAGCCTGGGGTGTATGCAAGTCCTTTCCACCTCAGAGAGTTTGTACATTCTGTCTTTTCTGCTTGGAACATTCTTTCCAGCCCTCTTTGCCTGGCTAGCTCAGTTACCACTCAATTTCAACACCGCTTCCTCAGTGTGGCCTCCCTCATGTTCTATCACGACACGCTTCTCACGGCCCAGTCTTCTCCATTGTAACTCGTAGCCCAATTTGTACATATGTATTTATTCATGTGTTTAATTAATGAAACTTTCTTTTCTTTAAAGAGATTTCATCTTTTTTTAAATTTTTTATTGGTGCACTGTATTAATACATCATAGTGGGATACAAACTTTTGTAGACATACATGCACACATCGCCCAGTCAGCCCCCACCCGATCCCCACCCCATTCTCTCCCCATCCCTCCCTCCCATGCTTGGCTTAGTGGTTGACATCTAGTATTATGGCAATTTATCCAAAATTAAAAATGATAATCTCACATAACAGTTTCATTTGTCTGATACCAAGCTTTTGATGACTTAAAGATAACATTTCAATATTTCTTTTTACTTTCTTTATTACCAGAGAATATTTTTTTCTATTTTTTTTAGGTGAAACTATCATATATTTATATATTTATTTTTCAGAAAAAAACTCTATCCTAATATGGAATATGGACTCTAGATACCCAAAACGATCTTGAAAAGGAACAAAGCTAGAAGATATATATTTTCTGATTTCAAACCATATAAAGCTACAATAATTGAAACAGTGTAGTACTATTCTAAAGGCAGATATATAAACCATTGGAGTTAAATAAAAGCCTAGAGCTAAATTCTTCCCTATATTGTCAAGTTATTTTTGACAAGGTTTCCACAAACATTTGGTGATAGAAATAATAATATTTTAACTAAATATTGTTGAAACATAATAATTACATGGAAAAGAATAAAGTTGGACCCTTACCTAATCCCATATACAAATATTAACTCAAAATAGATAAAAGACCTTAATATAAATCTTAAGACTATAAACTTTTAGGAGAAAATCTGGGTCATAAAACCTCACAACACTGAAATTGGCAGTGATTTCTTGGATATGATTTCAATGGCACAGGCAACAGAGGAGTATACAAACTCCCTAAAAAATAAAAAAAATATTGTATATCCAAAGACAATGTAAACAGAGTTAACAGTTACTAATAGAATGGGATAAAATATTTCCAAATGCTATATCTGAAGGTATATTAATATTCCAACTAGAAATCCTAAAAATTAACAACAATAAAGGCAGACAATACAATTTAGAGATAGGTAAAAGACTAACATAAGTAATGAATCTCCACAGATAACCAATCTTAGTTGACTGTTGGATGGAAACTCTTGTTTCTCTGGTTCTGGTGTGTGTTACCTATTTCTTCTTTGTAGTTAATCTCTTTGAGTATTTTCTCTAGTGCTGGTTTTGAAGACAAAAATTCCTTCAGTTTCTGTTTGTCATGGAAGCTTCTTATTTCCCCATCTAATTTGATAGAAAGTTTTGCTGGGTAGGAAATTTTTGGCTGGAAGTTGTTTTCTTTCAGAGTTTGGAATATGTTACTCCAAGCCCTTCTGGCTCTCATGACTTGGTTTGGGAAGTCTGGAGTGATTCTAATTGGCTTGCCTCTGAATGTCACTTGGCCCTTTGTTTTTGTTGCCTTTAAGATTCTCTGCTTGGCTTCCACATTGGTCATTTTGACAATTATGTGGCATGGGGATCCTCTTCTCTGATCCTGTCTAAAGGGAGTTCTATAAGTTTCCTGGACCTGTGTATCAACCTCTTGCTCTATGTCTGGAAAATTTTCTGCTATTACTTCCTTGAAGAGATTGTTGATCCCTTTGGTTTCACTTTCTTTTCCCTCCTCTATTCCAATTATTCTTAGGTTAGCTCTCTTAAAATGGGCCCATAATTCTTCAATATCAGATTCCTGCTGTCGGATATTTTTTTCTAGATTAGAAACTATGCGTTTATTTTTGGTTTGCTCATCTTCTAAGAGCGAGATTCTGTTCTCCATGTGTTCTAATCGGTTGTTTGTGCTTTGAATTGAGGCCTTTACTTCATTAATTGCAACCTTTATCTCTTTTTGGCTCTCTCTGAGTTCTTTTCGAAGCACCTCTATTATTTCTACAGTTATTTTCCTGATTTGATCTTCTAGAAATCTCTGATTTTCAGTTTTATCGGGTTCTGATGTTGTGGGGTTGTGGGCATTCATTGCTCCAGTATTATTCCTCTTTCCCATGATTTTGGAAGTTTGTGCCTTCTCTGGGTTCTTCCCTTGGGTCACTATGACTTCACTTAAGGTGTTCTGGATCTCGGGTCAGTAGTATCTCAGACCCCACTACTTCTTTACTGGGTTGTATCACAGAGTCTCCGACCCAGAGAGTCGATAGAGGCTGCTTTAGACTGTGGGGGGTACCAGGTTGCACGTTTTCCTATGGTGTGATATCTCTGACACCGCCCCTCCCGCACTGGGTCAAGTCCCATGGAGTACAGTACTGGGATTTCTCCTCTGTGGCCCGCAATTTGACTCAATGTTCTTGAGTTTGCAGATGTAGCTGTACTGTATTCGGTGAATTCTCTGCTGCTGCCGCCAGTGGCAATATGGCGCCGCTGCCACGCCCTTGGCCGTGAGGCTGGCGTATTTCTTCTTGGTTTTAATTTCCACTCTGAATCCCTGCAGCGTGTGCTGAACTCAGCCACTGGGAGCTTTAGATTTTACCTGCGGCGAGAAATCCCACCTGGCTGTTCTGCAGCGGCTCACCTCGGCTTGCTGTAGCCGTCCGGTGAATTTGCCGCTGCCGCCGGCAGTATGGCGCTGCTGCCGCGTCCTCGGGCATGAGGCCGGTTATCTCTTCTGTGGCTCTGAGCTCTGTTCTCAGTCCACTTTCTCTCTGGAGCCTGGTGATTTTTTTGTTTCTCTGGTGATGGTGTTTTCTGGCTATGAAAGGCGCTGATTTTGTGGTAATGGAGATTGGTTGTTAGCGGGGCTCTTAAGCACCGCTTTTCTCGGTCACCATCTTCCCGGAAGTTGCCAAGATATTTTATCTTCATGAGAGCAGAGACCACGCCCGATGGGTCACCTTTGTTTAACATTTGGTACCTGGCAATAAATACTCAATAATTACTTGTGAAATAAATTTATTGTTGAGTATAAAGTAAATGATGATAAGATCTCCAAACCCAGGCCTGGATCAATGATCTGCTTTTCTGTGTGACTATTGCTGAGCCTTTCCAGCCAGCATGCATCATTTCCTCCTGAAAAGTTCTATTTTATAGTGCTTTGTGTTTATATTCATAATTCTGCTAATGGTAGACATTACTAATACTTAATAAGAACCCATTCTCCATCATTTTGAGTTACAGGGAGGATTATACTCTCCTACTGTGATGGACATTTTTTTTCCAATATCTGTCACCCTTCCATGTGGTAAAATCATTATACCTCCCAATGCCTTATCTTAAAGCTTGGCCATGTGACTTGTACTAGATGCATCTCCATATGGAAGGATTCTGCTTCTGCAAGGTCAGATTTTGGCCATGTGACTCACCTTGGTCTAAGGGTGAGGGTAAGGTGTGCCCTGTTGGAGTGGAAGCACTAGAGCCATTGCATTAATCTGGAAGCTTTCTTTCCTCTGTGTCATGAGAATGGCAGTGTCCCATAGGGCCTGCTCCATCAGCCTGGATCCCAGGGGTTTAGATGACCTGAAGGCCTTATGTCACATGGAATCATTATTCCTTTAAACCATCGAGATTTGAGGGTTGATCATTTCTACAGTTTAACCCAGCCGAAAGTAATGGATGGATTCACTTCCTTGGAGTTGTGTGTGGTCACGAGTTTAGCTTGGCCAAGTCCCTCTGGGCTTCAGAACTCAGGGCCTCGGGGTCCAAGTGCAGTGGGACAAGAAAGAGTCAGGAACACAATATAAGTCAAAATGGATATTCATAAGTTGGTGAAAAGAGAGAAAGAAAATAAGACTACCCATAAGAAGGTATTTTGCACCAAATACAAAAGTACTCAAATTCTTACTGCTGGCCTTTGGGCTACTAAGTGCATTCTTGGATAGGATCTGATTTATAAGGGTCCGGAAACCCTGGGTGCCAGAGGCCACTCAGTCCCATCTCTCCTGGCTCCCCACCGTGACATGAAGGAGCGCTGTGCACTTAATTCAGCAGTATGGCCCCAGACAGGCCTGGCAGTTGAAATCCACACTCCCTCCCTGCCTGTGGGATCACTGGTATGTCTCAGTGTGGGACGCAGGAAGTGTCTGATGAACATCACTGGTTTATTGCTGCATGTACATGGCTAGGGATTTCTTGGGAGAATGACCTAAAATGCAGTTTGAATTCTGCCAAGCTCCAACTTCTGCTTCAGGAAGCATTTCTTGAATGCCGGCTCTATTTCTGACCATTAACAAATACTGCCCTTTAAAACCACCAGATTGGGGAAATATTAGCATTCTCATTGTGCAGATGGGAACATAAGTTCAGAGAATATAAGGATCGTGTCTGTGGCTGCAGAGATAGTGAGTGGGAACCTGGGATTTACAAATATTTGAATTCTATGCTTCTTTCACCCCTTTCTCTCTCACACTGCACGTTAGTATTGAGAACGCACACGCCATGCAGATCTCTTGATGTTCCCTTCTCAAAATCTCATCCCCGGGATATTTCTCCTTGAAAGCTCTTCCTAGTATTAGAGGACTTTTTAAATAGTTTCCTGGAGACAATTCCTTTGTGGCAAAAATTAGCTCTTTATATACTTTTATTGGTGCATTGTGATTATATGTTATAGTTTGAAGTCACACAAACAAACTTGCATGCAGGTGTTGGTGTGTTTCCCTTCATGTCCCACCTGCTCCGCTCCCCTCCACTCCCTTCCCTCCCCTCCCTTACATAATAGTGACATTGTTAGAGAAACCTTCACATATGGGCATGGCATCATTTGGTTTGTTTCTTTCATTAGTTCCTCCTTTTCCCTCCCTTCCTCCCTCCCTTCCTCCCTCCCTTCCTCCCTTCCTTCCTTCCTTCCTTCCTTCCTTCCTTCCTTCCTTCCTTCCTTCCTCCTGTTCCACTATTTTACTGTTCACTCTCCTCAATTGTCTAAAGTATCTTTTGTTTTCTGTTTTCCCTCGAGCTTCAACTTATGAGAGAGAGAGAGAGAGAGAGAGAGAGAGAGAGAGAGAGAGAGCATTCAACCCTTGACTTTCTGAGAGCGGCTGACCTCAATTAGCAAAATATTCTCTAATTCCATTCATTTTCCTGCAAATTACATGATTTTGTTCTTTGTGGCTGAGTAAAAATTCCATTGTGTATGTATACCACTTTTTCATTAACTCTTCATCTTTCGATGGACACTTAGGTTGGTTCCCTAATTTGGCTATTGTAATTTATGCTATAAACATAGATATGCATGTATCAATATAGTATGCCTTTTTGTGTGGTACTGGGAATTGAACCCACAATCATTCTACCTCCCCAGACTGATTTTATTTCTTATTTGGAAACAGGGTCTCACTAGGTTGTTGAAAGCCTCACTAAATTACTGAGGCTGTCCTTGAACCTCTGATCCTCCAGTCGCAGCCTTCCAAATACTCAGATTACAGTTGTGTGCTGCCACGCCAACTATCACTCTAGTATTCTGACTTTAATTATTTTTTAAAAGATGTCAAGGAGTGGGATAGCTGGGTCATATGGTGGTTCTATTTCTAGCCTTTTTGCAGAAACTCACACTGATTTCCATAGTGGCTATACTACTTTGCAGTCCCGCCAAGAGTGTATGGAGTTCCTGTTTTCCCACATCCTCTCCAGCACAAAAGTTATACTCTCCATCATAAGAGTGATAGGAGGCTGAGACAGGAGGATCTTGGTTCACAGATAGCCTCAGCTACTTAGTGAGGCCCTTTGCAACTCAGTGAGGCCCTGTTTCAAAATAAAGACTAAAAAAGGGTTGGGGGTGTAGCTTGGGGATAGAATACCCCTGGATTCCATCCCCATTACCACACACACTAAAAAAGGAGTGATAGGAGAGTCTCCGGGGGCAAGAATTGTGAGCCCTTCTTTTCTGACTCCTCTTGGTTACTCCGAGACAAGTTGTACCAGTAAAACAACACTTCAGGCTGATGAAGGGAGCTTGGGATGCACAGAGATCCTGTGGGAGCCTGGCCAGAGGCCATTCTCACAGAGGCCCCTCAGACACCCACGTGGCCTAGTGTCCATCCGAAGACACTGGGGTGCTCCAGAGGAGGAGAAGCCAGATCCAGGGCCACTCTTCCCCAAAATGCTCCCTAAAATTGTTGGGCTTCCCAAGTCAGAGAGCACACCGTATCTAGGGGGCCATTCTGGGGCACCCTCTGGTACCTGTATTTCAGACAGCGTCATCCACTGCTCCAACTTGCTCCTGCCATGTCTGTTCTCTGTTCTCAAGCTTATTGACCAGCATCTATTGGTGACTAATCCTCCATTGGTGGCTCTGTTGGGCACCCCAGAGCCTGTTGTAGTGGCCTCAAGGAGGCTCCTAGTGGGAATTTGAGTGGCAAATATGAGCTCTGTGAAGCTATGTACAGACACAGTGTCTTCCCTCTCTACTTGCCAATGTTTCCTTTCCTTTCAGTGGATGCTGATAAGAAAGAGAAGAGGAGCCAGGTGCAGTGGTGCACGCCTGTAATCCCAATACTTGGGAGGCTGAGACAGGATCATCACAGGTTCCCAGCCAGTTTCACCAACTTAGCAAGGTCCTCAGCAACTTATTGAGATCCTGTTACAAGAAAAAAAAAGAAAAACAAAGCAAGGCTGGAGGTGTAGCTCAGAGGTAGAACACCCCTGGGTTCAATCACCAGTACCACAAGAGAGAGAGAGAGAGAGAGAGAGAGAGAGAGAGAGAGAGAGAGAGAGGAGAGAGGAGAGAGGAGAGAGGAGAGAGGAGAGAGGAGAGAGGAGAGAGGAGAGAGGAGAGAGGAGAGAGGAGAGAGGAGAGAGGAGAGAGGAGAGAGGAGAGAGGAGAGAGGAGAGAGGAGAGAGGAGAGAGGAGAGAGAAGGGAGAATTCCAGGTCTCCACTGAGGGAGAAGGCAGATTCTATGTATGTGAAAATTAGTCTTTAATTCAGGACATGTCAATTACTACTTCTTGGTGTTGGTAGCTGATTCTCCTGCCCTGCTCCTAGACTCTGAAACACAGGAGTTGAGCAGTAACATATTCTTAATTCATTCTACAACTGTTCAACACAGCATCATGCTTCCTATATGATTTCAAAGTGAATAACAGCTTCTTTACCCTATACCCAAGAAGAAAGGAACTTGGCGAGGGCCTTACGATTTCTGAGAAGGCACTAAGGGAACCCGGAGAACTTTGGGAGGGGAGAAGGATGCTCAGCTCCAGGATTGCCTGGCAGCTCCTCCTTTCCTGCAGGGAAGCAGGAAGACACTGTCTTACTTTCCTGGGATTTTCATGGACAGGAGCAGACAAGTCCCTGACTCACCCATTCCCAGTCTTGGCTTGGTGTGGAGTCCAGTGGAGGTCAGTGGTGCTGGCTCATCCTTCCTCTGCCCGGGAATGGCTTTCTTTGATCCTCTGTCTGACTTCTGTCCTTACCCTCTGCCCAGAAAAAGTTTCCTCTCTTGTCCGTTTCTCATCCCTTCTTTACAATCTCTGTCCGCCCATTTTTGGCCCACTTCCATCCCTTCAGTAAGCATTCTTTCCAAACCACTCCAGGAATGATTCTCTTGAGCAAGTTTCTTGTAACTATCGCCCATGACAGAGACAGAGGTCCAAGCCATGACTAACTCCCACATGACCTGCTCCTTTCTGGGAAGTCCTTCTTCCCCTAGGCCAGTGTTTCTGGTGACTAGGGTTTACTTAAGTGGAAGTCACTTCCTTGTCCCTTGATTTCCACTGTAGCTGTTTTGTTGTTTTGTTTTTTAAACATAGAGTTTCCCCCACCCCCAACCCCCTGCCTGCTCTTCCTTATTGGTTCAATACAAATTCAGTTGATCTCTGCGAGGGCTGGTTAGCAGGCTTTGTGCCAGCAGTTTAGTGGAGAGAACAAGGTGGACAGAAAGGTTGGAATCCCAGGAATCCAGTTGAGTGAAAGGAGCACTGATGCTGGAATAAAAACTGCCTGGTGTGGTGGTATACTTCTATAATCTTGGACAGGAGGACCACAGGTTTGAGGCCAACCTCAGCAATTTAGTAAGGCGCATAGCAACTTAGTGAGACTCTGTTTCAAAATAAAAAATAAAATAGGGCTGGGGGAATAGCTCAGAGGTAGATTGCCCCTGTGGTCAATCCCCAGACACACACACACACACACACACACACACACACACACACACACATACACACACACACACACTGGGGTTCAAGTTCAAGTTCTGCTGCTTAGCATGCCCTTATGAAACTACCATGACTGATGTCTGTCAAGGAACCGTTAACACTGCACAAACCATCATGAAGGATGACAATGATGGTGAAAAAGAAGAAAAAGGAGAAAGGGTAATGAGAATAAATCATGATAATAAGACGGAGATGATATTCCTTCTGGGTGGTGGAAATGTGGCCGACTGGGGCAAAGTATGGGAGAAGTAGTGGCCTTCCCTGGCCCTCTAGAGCTGAGTAGAGGTTGTTAAGCAAATATTTACCAGCTGCTACTGTGTTGTCTGCCAAAGATACAAAAATAAGTAGAATCTAGTTTCTGTGTTATAATCCATAATGGAAGAAGGCATAAAATACAATAGAAATAGACGAGGGAGCAATACTTTTCCTGAGTGTGGTTGTGTGTGGGAGTTTGAAGCTACAGGCTCTGAGAAGTTGAGCTTTAAAGGATTTTAGGAGGGGAAGATGTATGGAAGGGGGGTTCTTCTTTGTGTGGTTTTGGGAATGGAACTCAGGGGCATTCTACCTCCAACTACATCCCCAGCCCTACTGTACTTTTTAAAATTTATTTTAAAAAAATGTCTCACTAAGTTGCAGAAGACCTCACTAAATAGCTGAGGCTGGCTGCAAACCTGTGATCCTCCTTTCTCAGCCTCGCAAGTACTGGGATTACAAGTGTGCACACCTGGCTAGGGAAAGGGAATTCTAGGCTGAGCCAATGATCCGGGCAAAAGCTCTGAGGCATACAAACAGTGGTGAGTGTAGGGGCCAGAGGGGAGTCTACTGTGGCCAAGGATGAGTAGTGCGGAAGAGGTAGCTAGAAATGAAACTTCTCAGAAGGGGGCCTGGGTCGACGGGTCCAGGGCGCACAGCCCTGTAAGACAAGGAAGAGACTTTTGTGCTGGACTCTGCCCTGCTCGCTGCCCTGGAGACTTTATGCTTACATTGCTTTGATTTTTATAAGAGATTCTTCTCTAAAGCTGCACATGTATTTATAATTGCTCACCTATGTTTCCTCCTCTTTAATAATATACATTCAGTCTCTGTATCCGTAGGTTCTATGTGAGTTCAACCAACTCCAGATTGAAAAATATTCAGAAAAAATTATGTTTCTACTGAACATGTACAATCTTTTTTTTAATTATTATTCCCTAAGCAATAAGTCAAACAACTATTTACACAGCATTTGTATTGAGTTCGGTATTATAAGCAATCTGGAAATGATTTAAAATATACAGGAGGATGCATGAAGGTTATATGCAAATAAATGCCATATTGTATAAGGGACTGATTATCCATAGATTCTGATATCTGTGGCTGTCCCTGGACTGGAACCAATTCCCTGTGGAGACTGAAGGACACATGACTGTATCTACAAGCTGTCGGAACAGTACCACTTTCTAGACAATCCCTACATCCACAGGGCCTGGGGCACGGGTACAAATGGAGTCCTATATTGTTATATATTACATATTTATATGTTGTAAATTAATTTAACAAAATGTTAAACTAAGATATTGAATGCTTCTCACTTGACAAACGTGCCCTCATAGTTTCTTTGAAAACCAGACTTTAATTGATAATTTTCAGAACATGACTACCTCCTTTCCCCCAGCCTGCCTCCCCTTCCCACCTTGACTTCTATCCCCTGCCCTCTTTTACTCTGTGGCAGCTTTTGTCTTGAGCACATGAGTGGACAACTCACTGCCCCAGTAGTCACGGGGGGGGGGCCCAGGAGCAAAGAGGTGGTCATGCCCGGAACATAGCTCTCTTCTAGAGGCACAGGCCAAGGACATTGGCCAGGGAAGGCTTTGGAAGTAAGCTGTGGGCCACCAGGCAGGGACTGTGGCATGTACGTCATGCTGTAAAAGGGAAGTGATATAGACTCTGAGTGGTCACTTTCCTTAGGTTTAAGAGAAGAGGCAAAACCACAGGCCAGTCAGAAAAGGGCCCTCTATGGTGCCATTACAGAGCAAGGCCACCTCTTACCTGGGCCTCAAGGTGGGGCTACCATGAGTCATATCCTATCTTTGCTGAGACCTACTTTTAAGGCTATTGAGCTGAGTGTGTAGAAGCCCTGGACCTTTCCAGCAGGAAGACTTCTTACAACCTCTGTCCCCCAATAGACCTTTGGAATAAGTTCATTCTACCCTTGGTGAATAAGAGTTTTATTTTTTTTTTTTTTTCGGTTCATGGCTTTTTATTTTTTTTTATTAATTTATTTTTTATTGGTGCAATGTATTCATACATCATAGTGGTATAAAGAAAATACTTTTGTGGACATACATGCACATCTCGCCCAGTTAGCCCCTACCCGATCCCCACCCCATTCCCTCCCCATCCCTCCTTCCCACGCTTGGCTTACTGGTTGACATCCAGTATTATAGCAATTTATACAATATTAACATTGATAATCTCACATAACAGTTTCATTTGTCTGGTACCAAACTTTTGATGACTTAAAGATAACATTTCAATATTTCTTTTTGCTTTCTTTCTTACCAGAGAATATTTTTTCTTTTTTTTTTTTTAGGTGAAACTATCATACATTTATTTATTTATTTTTCAGAAAAAAATCTATCCTGATATGGAATATGGACTCTAGATACCCAAAACAGTCTCAAAGAAGAACAAAGCTAGAAGATGTATATTTTCTGATTTCAAACCATATAAAGCTACAATAATTGAAACAGTGTAGTACTGTTATAAAGGCAGATATATAAACCATTGGAGCTAATTAAAAGCCTAGAGATAAATTCTTCCATACATTGTCAAGTTATTTTTGACAAGGTTTCCATGAACTTTTGGTGGAGGAAATACTAGTCTTTTAACTAAATATTGTTGAAAAATAATAATAAATGAAAAAGAATAAAATTGGACCCTTACCTAACACATATACAAATATTAACTCAAAATAGATAAAAGACCTAAATATAAATCTTAATACTATAAGCTTTTAGAAGAAAATCTGGGTCATAAAACCTCACAACATTGAAATTGGAAGTGATTTCTTGGATATGATTTCAATGGCACAGGCAACAAAAGAGTAAATAAACTCCCTAAAAAATAAAAAAAATATTGTATATCCAAAGACAATGTAAACAGAGTTAAAAGTTACTGATCCTCTTCCAAGAGTTCCTCCTATGACCCATTTCTCCCTAACTCTCACATATTAGGGAAAGCATCTGATTTCTTATTTTTTGTGCCTGACTGATCTCACTTAGCATAATGTCCTCCAGTTCCATCCATTTCCCTGAAAATGGTGTAATTGAGTTTTTTTTGATGGCTGAGTAAAATTCCATTGTGTACATATCCCACAGTTTTGTAATCCATTCATCTGTTGATGGACATCTTGGCTGCTTCCATAGTTTGGCTATGGTGAATTGTGCAGCTATGAACATAGATACACATGCATTAGTTTGGTAGTTTGGTTTCTTTTCTTTTGGGTAGATACCCAACAGTGGTATTGCTGGATCAAATGGAAGATTTGTTCCCATTCTTCTGAGGATTCTCCATACTGTTTTCCAAAGTGGTTGCACTAATTTGCAATCCCACCAACAATGTCTTAGAGTTCCCACTTCTCCACATCCTCGCCAGCATCTGTTGTTGTTTGTGTTTTGAATGATGGCCATTCTAGTTGGAGTTAGGTGAAATCTCAGGGTAGTTTTGATTTGCATCTCTCTGATTGCCAGTGATGTTGAGCATTTTTTCATGCATTTATTGGCCATTTGAATTTCTTCTTTTGTGAAGTGTCTATTTAGTTCATTTGCCCATTTTGTTATTGGATGCTTTGTTTTCTTAGTGTTGAGTTTCTTGAGTTCTCTGTATATTCTAGATATTAGTCCTCTATCGGTGGTGTAGGTGGAAAAAATCTTCTCCCATTCTGTTGGCTCTCGATTGAGATTCTTGATAGTTTCCTTTGCTGAACAGAAGCTCTTCAGTTTCATGCAATCCCATGTATTGATTCTCCTTTTAATTTGTTGTGCCTTTGGGGTCTTGTTGAGGAAATGTTTGTCTGTACCTATGTGTTGTAGTGTTGGACCTATGCCCTCTTCAAGGAGCTTCAAGGTCTCTGGTTTAATTTCCAAGTCTTTGATCCATCGTGAGTTGACTTTTGTACAGGGTGAAAAAGTGGGATTAACATCCAATTTTCTGCATATGGTTAACCAATTTTGCCAACACCATTTGTTGAAGAGGCTATCTTTTTTCCAGTGTATGTTTTTGGCCCCTTTGTCAAAAATCAATTGGCTGAAAGTGTGTGGACTTGTTTCTGGGTCTTCTATTCTGCTCCATTGGTCTATATATCTGTTCTTTTGCCAGTACCATGCTGTTTTTATTACAATGGCTTTGTAGTATAGTTTAAAGTCAGGTATTGTGATTCCTCCTGCGTGGTTTTTGTTGCTGAGAACTACCTTAGCTATTCTGGGCTTTTTGTTATTCCAGATAAATTTAAGGACTGATTTTTCTATGTCTGTGAGGAATGATCTTGGTAGTTTAATGGGCATTGCATTAAATCTGTAGATCACTTTTGGGAGGATGGCCATTTTAATGATATTAATTCTGCCAATCCATGAACATGGAAGGTCTTTCCATCTTCTAAGATCTTCTTCGATTTCTTTTTTCAGTGTTTTATAATTTTCTTTGTAGAGATCTTTTACTTCCTTGGTCAAGTTTATTCCTAGGTATTTTATTTTTTTGTGGGAGATCCTGAGTGGAAGTGTTTTCTGAATTTCTTTTTCAGTGGATTTATGGTTGGTGTACAGGAAAGCTTCTGATTTTTTAAGATTGATTTTGTATCCAGATACCTTGCTGAATTTGTTGATCAGTTCTATAAGCCTTTTGGTTGAGTTTGTTGGGTTTTCTAAGTATAGTATCATGTCATCTGCAAATAGTGAAAGCTTAAGTTCTTCTTTTCCTATTTGTACTCCTTTGATTTCCTTTTCTTGCCTTATTGCTCTGGCTAGAGTCTCTAGTACTATATTGAAGAGAAGTGGTGATAGTGGACATCCTTGTCTCGTTCCAGTTTTTAGGGGAAATTCTTGAAGTTTTTCCCCATTTAATATGATGTTGGCAGTGGGCTTATTGTAGATTGCCTTAATAATGTTGAGATATGTTCCTTCTATTCCAATTCTCTGCAGTGTTTTTATCATAAATGGATGTTGAATTTTATCAAATGCTTTTTCAGCATCTATTGAGATGATCATGTGGTTTTTGTCTTTGATTCTGTTTATATGATGAATTACATGGATTGTTTTTCGTATATTGAACCAGCCTTGCATCCCTGGGATGAACCCTACCTGGTCATGGTGAATGATTTTCTTGATGTGGTTTTGAATGCGTGTTGCTAGTATTTTGTTTAATAGTTTTGCATCCAAGTTCATCAGAGATATAGGCCTGTAGTTTTCCTTCCTTGAACTGTCTTTATTCGGTTTGGGTATTAGTGTGATGTTGGCTTCATAGAATGTATTTGGGAGAGTCCCGGTTTTTTCTATTTCCTGAAATAGTTTGAGTAGTATTGGGATTAGTTCTCCTATAAAGGTTTTATAGAATTCACTTGGGAAACCATCTGGTCCTGGGCTTTTCTTTGATGGTAAGCTCTTTATTGCTATTTCAATCTCTTTGATTGTTATTGGTTGGTTTAAGTGTTCTGTATCTTCTTGACTCAGTTTAGGAAGGTTGTATTTATCTAGGAAGTTGTCGATTTCCTCTAGATTTTCCATTTTGTTGGAGTATAGTTTTTCAAAGTAGTTTCTGATAATCCTCTGGATTTCTACGCTGTCAGTAGTAATGTCTCCTTTTTCATCCCTTATCTTCATAATTTGGGTTGATTCTCTCTTTTTTTTAGTTAGGTTGGCTAGTGGTTTATCAATCTTGTTAATTTTTTCAAGAAACCAGCTTTTGGTTTTGTTGATTTTCTGTATTGTTTTTTTATTCTCTATTTCGTTAATTTCTGCTCTAATTTTAATAATTTCCCGTCTTCTGCTGGCTTTGGGGTCCAATTGTTCCTGCTTTTCAAGGGCTTTGAGGTGTGTCATAAGGCTATTTATTTGAAGATTTTCTGTTTTTCTTATGTGAGCACTCAGTGCTATAAATTTTCCTCTTAATACTGCCTTCAAAGTGTCCCAAAGGTTTTGATATGTTGTTTCTTTATTTTTATTTGTTTCTAGAAATTTCTTGATTTCACCTCTTACATCTTCTATGACCCATTCTTCATTCAGAAGTGTGGTGTTCAGTCTCCACATGTTTATGTTGTTTCTCTGGGTCTTCTTATAGTTGATTTCTAGTTTCATTCCATTATGGTCTGAAATGACACAGGGAAGTATGTAACATTTTTTAAATTTGCTAGTGCTCATTTTGTGTCCCAGGATGTGATCTATTTTGGAGAAGGTTCCATGAGCAGCTGAGAAAAATGTAAACTCTGCTGTAGTTGGGTGAAATATTCTATATGTGTCCAAAAGGTCCATTTGGTTAATGGTGTTCTTTAGTTCTGAGACATCTTTACTGACCCTTTGTCTGGAAGATCGGTCTAGTATTGTGAGAGGTATGTTGAAGTCTCCCAGTATTATTGTGTTGGGATTTATGTGTGGCTTCATGTCACAAAGAGTTTGATTTATGAAAGTAGCTGCCCCTACGTTTGGGGCATAGATGTTGATTATTGTTATTTCCTCTTGCTGGACTATTCCTTTTACCAGTAAAATGTGACCTTCTTTGTCTCTTCTAATAAGTTTGGGTTTGAAGTCTAACTTGTCTGATATCATAGTTGCTACTCCTGCTTGTCTTCGAGTACCATTAGCATGGATTACCTTGCTCCAGCCCTTTACCTTGAGTTTGTTCCTATCTTTACTTGTGAGGTGTGTTTCTTGTAAGCAGCAGATGGATGGATTCTGGCTTTTAATCCATTTTGCCACTTTATGTCTTTTTATTGGGGAGTTGAGGCCGTTTACATTTAGTGTGATTATAGAGAGATAATTTTTAATTCCCAACATGTTAAGATCTTATTTCTGTTTGAGATACTGTTTATTCTTCTTTGCTTAGTTGTCCACTGGATGGGAATTCTTGTTTCTTTGGTTCTGGCGTGAATTACCCATTTCCTCTTTGCAGTTAATCTCCTTGAGTATTTTCTCTAGCGCTGGTTTTGAAGACATAAATTCCTTCAGTTGCTGTTTGTCATGGAAGCTTCTTATTTCCCCATCTAATTTGATGGATAGTTTTGCTGGGTAGTAAATTTTTGGCTGGAAGTTGTTTTCTTTCAGAGTTTGGAATATGTTACTCCAAGCCCTTCTGGCTTTCATAACTTGGTTTGGGAAGTCTGGAGTGATTCTAATTGGTTTGCCTCTGTATGTCACATGGCCTTTTGTTTTTGTTGCCTTTAAGATTCTCTCCTTGGCTTCCACATTAGTCATTTTGACAATTATGTGGCGTGGGGATCCTCTTCTCTGATCCTGTCTAAAGGGAGTTCTATAAGTTTCCTGGACCTGTGTATCGACCTCTTGCTCTATGTTTGGAAAATTTTCTGCTATTACTTCCTTGAAGAGATTGTTGATCCCTTTGGTTTCACCTTCTTTTCCCTCCTCTATTCCAATTATTCTTAGGTTAGCTCTCTTGAAATGGGCCCATATTTCTTCAATGTCAGATTCCTGCTGTCGGGTTTTTTTTTCTAAATTAGAAACTATGCGTTCATTTTTAGCATGATCATCTTCAAGAAGCGAGATTCTATTCTCCATGTGGTCTAATCTGTTGTTTATACTTTGAATTGAGGCCTTTACTTCATTAATTGCATCCTTTATCTCTTTTTGACTCTCTCTAAATTCTTTTCGAAAGTCCTCTATTATTTCTAAAGTTATTTTCCTAATTTGATCTTCGAGAGATCTTTGGGTTTCTGTGTTATCAGATTCTGATGTTGTGGTGTTGTTGGCATTCACTGCTCCATTGTTATTTCTCTTTCCCATGATTTTGGAAGTTTGTGCCTTCTCTGGGTTCTTCCCTGAGTCACTACGAGTTCACTTAAGATGCTCTGGATCTCTAGTCTATGGTATCTCAGTCACCACTACTCCTTTACTGTGTTGTATCACAAAGTCTCAGACCCAGGGAGTCAATCAAGGCTGCTTAGACCGTGGGGGGTGCCAAGTTGGGCGTTCTCCAGTGGGGAGTTGTGACTATGGTATGATATCTCTGCCACTGCCACTCCCCCACTGGGCTGCACTGCTAAAATCTCCGACCCAGGGAGACTATCTGCGCAAGTCCCTGGGAGTGCAGTACTGGGATTTCTCCCCTAGGGGCCGCAATTTGACTCACGGTTGTTGAGTGCGCTGATGGAGCTGTAGTGAACTCGGTGGATTTGCTGCTGCCGCCACTGGCAATATGGCACCACTGCCACGCCTTCGGCCGTGATGCGGTGTATTTCTTCTCTGGTTTTGAACTCTGTTCTGAGTCCTTGCCAGTTGTGCTGCGCCCAGCCCTTGGGAGCTTTAGATGTTCCCTGCACCAACAAAACTGCTGACTGCCGCCCAGCTGTTCAGCACCTGCTCACCTCGGCTCGCTGTCCACCCCTCCTCTCAGGCGCCTGGTGGCTGGTTGAGTGGGTTGGTCTAGGGCCGTCCGGTGAACTCGCAGCTGCCGCCAGCAGTAAGACGCTGCTTCTGCATCCTAGGCCGCGAGGCCAGAGTACCTCCTCTCTGGATTTGAGCTGTTTTGAGTCTCCCTCCTCTCTGGAGCCTGGTGTTGCTAGGGGAGATGTAGGCCGCGCCGCTCCGGCCGCTCTGCGCCGCGGCTCTGGCTGCTCCGCACCACGGTTCTGGCCGCTCCGGCTGCTCCAGCCGCTCTGCACCGCGGCTCTGGCTGCTCTGCACCGTGGGTCTGGCCACTCCGGCCGCTCCGGCCGTTCCGCGACGTGGCTCTGGCTGCTCCGGCTGTTCTGGCCGCTCCGCTCCGGCTGCTCTGGCCGCTCCGCTCAGCTATTCTGGCCACTCTGCTCCGGCTGCTCCGGCTGCTCCACTCCGCGTCTCCGGCCACTCCGCGCCGCCGCTCCAGCCAATCCGCGCTGCAGCTCTGACTGCTCCGGCTGTTCTGGCCGCTCCGCTCGGCTGCTCTGGCTGCTCTGCTCAGCTGCTCGGAACCGCGACTCCCCTGCTCTGTACCGCGGGTCTGGCTACTCTGGCCGCTCCGGCCGTTCCGCGCCGCGGCTCTGGCTGCTCCAGCTGCTCAGGCCACTCCGCTCCGCGGCTCCCCCCAATCCGCGCTGCGGCTCTGGCTGCTCCGGCTGCTCAGGCCGCTCTGCGCCGCGCGGGCGCAGCACTTCGGGCTGGTTTTTTTCCGGTGTCTTGTTTTTCCAGCCCTTTTTTCTCTGTCCCTTGTATTTACCGTTTTTATTTCTTTGCTGTGGTGTTTTCTGGCTCTGAAAGGCGCTGGTTTTGAGGTAGTAGAGTTGGATTGTTAGCGGGACTTGTAAGTGCCGCTTTCCTCCGTCGCCATCTTCCCGGAAGTCGGTTCATGGCCTCAAATTGGTCCTCTTGCTTTCTCCTTTCTCCAGCATACCAGAAGATTTGTAATCTCAGCATTCAGGAAGCGGAGATGGAAGGATCACAGTTCGTGGACAGCCCTGGCTATTTAGCAAGGCTCTTCTCAACTCAGACCCCCCATTGTGCATCCCCTCAACTCCGGCACTCCTCCCAGGGGAACTGTCTGTCTGAAGTCAGCTTCAGCAAGGTCGAATAAGAGTTTTAGACTGACAACCTACTTGGTCATGCCACAAGAATATTAAAAAATCTTCAGAGGCTTACTAAAGAGAGGATGAGTCAAAGATATTCTTTATTCAAGAAAATACTGGTCCAAGTGCTCGCGTGAAAATGACAATTGTAAAATAGACAAGAGTACCTCTGTAACCTGGCATTATACCTATTCCTTACCCTGCCAGCCACCCAAATGCTGGACAGAAGGGTGAGTATCCTGTAGCACCACCATAGCCTTCTCAGAGATGCATGGGACTCAGCAGGCAAAAATACAAGGGGCCACTCATGGGCGGGCTTTGCCACCAGGAAGAAGGGCGTGGGGGGAGGGAGCCCAAATATTATACCCTGCTGAAATACTCTAGACTGTCACATCTGGAAAGGTCCTTGGAATTTTGCAGATGGGAGAAGGGCTGGCTCTCCAAAAGTGACAAAGTTGTACTCATGGACAGGCCTTGCTACCAGGAAGAAGGACAAAAAAAAAAAAAAAAGCCTAAATATTATACCCTGCTTTAAAAAAAAGCCTAAATATTATACCCTGCTAAAATACTCTAAACTGTCATATCTGAAAAGGTCCTTGGAAATTTGCAGATGGGAGAAGGGCTGGATTTCCAAAAGGTGGTACTGGGGTTCCTGGAAACCCTTTTTCTTCCAGGCTACACTCCCAGACCTATTTTATACTTTTTCTAAATTTGGAAACAGGGTCTCTTAAACCAGTGTGGCTGGCTTCGAACCTGCATGATCTTCCTGTCTCTACTCTCCAAGCGCAGGGATTACAAGCGTGCACCATCATACCCGGTGACCCAGGGCTTTAAATTGACTTTTTCTTCTCCTATTCTGGGACTCTTTCCATGGTTTCTTTTCAACATTATATTTGGTTCCAAAGTTCTCTAATTCTCTACGTCAGTTAAATGGAGCCTCTATCTGTTCGTAGCAAAGGCATGGGGCTAGTAAGCTTTCACATACAAATAAGATATACACACACATATACATATAAAACATCATATGTATGTGTGTGTTTGT
Source organism: Muscardinus avellanarius (assembly GCF_963383645.1). Classification (NCBI taxonomy): domain Eukaryota; kingdom Metazoa; phylum Chordata; class Mammalia; order Rodentia; family Gliridae; genus Muscardinus; species Muscardinus avellanarius. The sequence continues at coordinate 25,700,466 of NC_137801.1, read as the reverse complement.
GTGTGTGTGTGTGTGTGTGTATTTATACACATTCACAATCTTTGCTCAGAGACCCACAATTGAAGCACTCTCATTTAGCTTCCAGGCAAAGTACTTTGTGTATTTCCTGGGAGCTGAAACTTCCTTGGCAGCCCAGCCAAGGCCATGGGGGCTGTGTGACATATTCACAAGCCACTCAGAACCCAGATTCTTATTATCCTGTTCCTGTTTCCACATGGGATTCCCAGAATAATGGAGATAATAAGATAGAGATGATGAACAGGGAAATTTTGGCATAGTAAAAAATATTGATAGTAATCAAGACCAGAAAATTACAGTTGCCAGGTTCCTGGGGACTATTAAATGTTCTGGTCTGGCTATTCAGCTGGAGGCAGAAGGCAGCCCCAAATCACAGGGTTAGAAAATTGACCGAGAGACCGTGGGGTGGTCCCTGAGGTAACCATGGCTACCATCATATGCTCATATTCTTTGTGTCCACCCTTCTTTTATTCCTTCCTGTAGGTCTTCTGTTTTTCTCTTTCTCTACTCATGTCTGTAGCCTATCAGTCCCTCTGCCCAGGCTCATAGGTGTCACCTGTGGAGGGTTAAAACCTTCCTCTCCAGGTTCATGTTCCTTCCATGGTCCAGGAAGCCTCCAAGTCACCAGGGAGCTCTGCTTTCCAAAAGCTGCCAGTCTTCTTGACAGAACGTCGGGCCCACCTCACAAGAGTGCTTCTCCTTCTAAGGGAAGGGGAGGAGGAAGACTGAGGTTCATTTGTATTATGCTTTTATATGGAACATGTTTTTTTTTGATAATGAAAATCACATTGGAGATGTTTGGTAATCATATTTTGCTACTGGTACCAAGAATACAAGGGGAAAATTTTTGCACTTTAAAGAAGTGCCTTTATAGCATTTTATTATGTAGACAGAGGAAACGAGATGCAGCCCCTCTCCTGAATGTGTTAATTTTGGATAACTGCGCCTGTGATGCATTTGTACCGATTGCTGCCTATTCTCAATAAACACCGTAGAAAAATGCACACACTCCATTGCTGGTACTGGCTGTAATCCCCTCCCCTGCCCCATAATTGGCACCCATTTGCTTTTAAAACCCACTTTATTGTGAATCATGTCAGACAAGTATATTCTAATGTAAGTTTTATTAAAAAAGAAATACTGCCATCGACTACGTGTACACATGTGAATACACCAACATCAATCTCAGTACTTTGTAGTGGGAAGGGGAACATGAAGAAGCAGCAGGGCCACCAAGTGCGGTGTGCAGGTATGTCATTGTCAATGTGATTTGCATTATGATGTGAGACTATAATGCACCACTAAAAACACATTATATATAATATATATGTATATATATACATATATACATATATATTATATATACATGTATATATGTATATATATATATAAAAGAGTGCTTCTCCTCCAATCTTCCTTGCACATCCTGGGCCTAGGGTCCTGCTGAGAAGTAGCAGTGGTTTGTGAGCTCCTTTCCGTCTGCTCCTCCTGGAAGAATGAATCTGGGATCTGGGGCCCTTCTAGAGATCCCCAAAGAGCCACACTGTCAGTGGGTGATAGCTTAGACTATACTCACCTCCCACCATCTGGTACTTTTCTTTTCTCATAACTACTTTACATTCTACATGTTAACTTAAGATCCTAGAATTTCCCAAAATGATTATAGTCAGATATTCGATTGCTGTTCGCTAGGTGATGTCCATTCTCAAAGCACTTTATAGTGACCATAAGAGTAGAAACAAACAAACAAACAAACAACAAACATATTTTGTGTGTTGAAAGGCCCTGTGCCTTCTTGTGCCACCCAACACATAGTGTTTTTATTGTTTTATTCTCTATACTTCTCTCTGATTTGATCAGGGCCAGACTTTATCACTGCTATTACCAATTCAGTGCCAGTAAGACTTTGTAAACAAGGCCATCTCTCCTCTGTGCCCTTGCCTGTATAAATGTGAAAGGACCACTCTGGGTGGTGCCTGCCTAGGAAAGATAGCCTTTGCTATCTTTTGCTGTCAGAAGATTCTAGATTCTTAGGACTTGAGTGTAAATTTTGTTTTCTTCTAACCAGTCATGTGAATTTATGTGACTTGCTTAACCTCTCTCAGCCCAGCCAGCTTCCTTATCTATAAAATAAGAAATTATATCTATCTCTTAGAGATTTTTTGAAAGATAAGTGAAATCCTAAGGAATATCTTGCCTAGGACCTGGCACATATTAGCAGCTTCATAAACCTTATCTTCCTCAAATGTCTCCCACTCTGGAGATGATATCAGCTTGGCCCCTGGATTAACCTCAGGGCTCAAGCTTTTTGTGGCTTCCACAAAAAGAAGCAGAAGGTCATTTGCTAGATCAGTAAAGAGGTGTGAATGTTTCAGTTTTCCCAATCTCCATAAAATGCACTAAAATAAAGCTATCAATAAAAGTGATCCCTTAAAATTCTCCGTAAGAACTTCTCAGTGTGCTGTGATGCCATGGCATCATTGTAGCTCATGAGAAAAAGTTCATACTTTGGAAAATGGTCACTATTATGACATGAACCCTCAGGATTATGCACGAATAGCTAAAATTTCAACTATTAATCCACAGATGCCAAACACAATTGGACTTCGAGGCTCTGGAGAGACGGGCAGACCTTTTAAAAAGTGTGGCACGGGATGGAAGGGGAGGTCCTATCAGCAGAGGACAAAGTGGGCTGGGCGTGGATGGGACCACCAGCGAGCGACTCGTGCAGCAGGAAATATTTTGTGGAGAAGTTCCAGTCAGTTTCTGTTCCTCTGCTGTGTGCTGGAGAAATTGGCCGTATTCCACAGAATACACCACTCTGAGGTGGTCAGCTTGTGCTCTGCCCTTGTTTGCTTTGGAGACTTTTCTCCTTGGGGAGGTAAGCAGAGGACCTCTTGTTGCAGAAGAGACGTGACTATCCATAGAGTCTGATATCTGTGGATGGCCAGGGAACCAGCTCCCTGTGGAGACTGAAGGGCACATGACTGTATCTACAAGCTGTTGGAACAGTACCACTTCCCTGACAACTCCTACATCTGCAGGGTCTGGGGCATGGGCACAAATGGAGGCCCATATTGCTATATGTTACCAGATTTTGATAATTTTCAGAACACGACCACCTTCTCTCCCCCAGCCTGCCTCCCCTTCCCACTTTGACTTCCATCCCTGCCCTCTCTCACTCTGTGACAGTTCTGTCTTGAGCACACGAGTAGACAACACAGTACACAAATCCAAACTGCCCACTGCCCTAAGAGTAGCCCTAGGGGACCCAGGAATGCACGTGTCAGGAACAAAGAGGTGGGCATGCCTGGAACATAGCTCTCTTCTAGAGGCACAGACAAGGGCACTGGCCAGGGAGGGCCTTGGAAGTAAGCTGTGGGCCACTGGGCAGGGACTGTGGCATGTGCATCATGCTGTAAAAGGGGAGTGATATGATCCTCCTGTCACAGCCTCCCAAATACTGGGATTACTTCTCATCCCTTGCATTGTGGACCCAATTTACAAGAATCTACTGATATTCTTATAGACCTGTCCCAATTGAGGCACAAGGGATACAGAGGTTTATAGTTCTGCTCTTGATCTCAGAGGCTCACCAGTCAGGCATAAGAAGAAGATACTTTGTCAACCAGAAGTCAGTATTTCAGGCTAGCTGAGAAGCACCATTAATGGTATGTCAATCCTGGTTTTATTATTGCCATCTTTGTTAGGGTGTTGGTGACAGATGCAGAAACTGGCACTGACTCACCATGCAAGAGTTGGCAGGTCTATCTCTCTGACCCTCATTTTCTTTGTCTGGAAACAGAAGATAATAATAACTTCCCTGCTCACCTCCCAGGGCTATTTTACAAAGATGAAATGAAATGAAATACTATTTAGGTGTCAGAGCTATTATTAAGACTAGTCAAAAACATAGATGTCTGGAAGGGCAGGAGAGGGCTTTGGTGTTGGGCAGTAATGCTCTGAGAATATAGCAAAATCTTTCTTTCATCCAGAGGGGAGTATATGACCAGGTGTAGTGGTGCATGCCTGTAAGCCCAGTACTTGGGAGGCTGAGACAGGAGGGTCACAAGCTGGAGGCTAGCCTCAGCACCTTATCAAGAACTTCAGTAACTTAGTAAGGCCCTGTTCAAAACTTAAACATAAAATAGGGTTGGAGGTGTAGCTTGGAGGTAGAATGCCCCAGTTTAAAAAGAAAGAAGAACGAAAGACAGGAAGGAAGGAAAGAATGAAGGAAGGAAGGAAAAAAGGAAAGAAGAAAGGCAGGCAGGCAAGCAGGAAGGAAGGAAAGAAGAAATGAAGAAAGGAAGGAAGGAAAGATGGAGAAGAAAAAAATTTCAGAGTGGAATAAATGTAGGTGTGAAGCCAGTCTTAGTTAAAGAAAATGATTCTGAACAACAACATTTATTAAAAGAAAAGTTATTCTTTACCTTTCAAGTAAAATTTGTAGTAAATGAAGAAAATGAACAGGGGCTTCCCTTAGGTTACATCTAGATGCAAACAGAGTGAGCAGACCAGGGGAGCAGCTACTGCAAAGTCCAGCAGTGAGACTTCTAAAGGGAGCTGGAGACACAGGGACAAGGGCCAGGGAACCAGCTCAGGTACAGCGGAGGCCCCACAGCACCTGGCCCAGCCCTGGCCTGCAGAGAGCACTCCGAAGTCTCTCCTGCACTGACTTGTCCTCCAGGGAGAGGTTGGGCCCGAGGGAGCTCATTCTTCCTAAAATAAGGACACAGCTCTTGGCAGCATTTTCAAGATTTTTTAAAAATATTTTACTTTATTTTTATATGGATCATATTGAAAATGGCATACATTCACGCAGTGCTTGGTGCCCTCCCCGCTTCATCTTCCCCCCCCTCCCAACGAAGAGTGTCCAGGTTGACCATGCTATATTTACACTTATACACATATTCTAATGTAGCCCCTCCATTAATTAACCTCAGCCTTCTTCCTGTCCTACCCTTCCTTTTTAGCTTTGCTGAGGTTTCCCCTCCATTATCTGGAGTTCTGCTGGTATCCCCAATACTACCTAGTTTAGGCATATTAGAGAAAACATGTCCCTTATAAATAGAAAAAAATATGTTCCTTCTCTTTCTGTGCTTGGCTGATCTCACTTAACATAATGTTCTCCAGGTCTTTCCATCTTCTTGCAAATGACATGATTTTGTTTTTCTTTATTGCTGAGTACAGTTCTGTTGTGTGTATTTCCCATAGTTTTGCAATCCATTCATCTGTTGATAGAGACCTAGGTTGGTTCCATATTTTGACTTTTATGAATTGTGCTGCTATGAAATGGGTATGCATATGTTACTGTAGTTCTCTGATGTCAACCTCTTTGGAAAGATACACAAGAGTGGTATAGCTGGATCATATGGTGGATCCATTCCCAGTTTTCTAAGGAATATCCACATTGATCTCCATAGAGGCTGAACTAGTATGCACTCCCACCAACAGTGTAAAAGAGTTCCTCTTTCCCCACATCCTTGCCAGCATTTGTTGTTATTTGACATCTTTATGCTTGCCACCCTGATTGGTGTAGTCCCACATCATAATGTAAACCATATTGATAGTGACATACATGCACACAGTACTTAGTGGGACCCCTGGATCCCTTCCACTCCCCCCTTTCTCATACAGAACACTGAGATTGACATTGATATTTTTACATATGTACACAAAGTGGATAGTAGTAATTCCTTCAATGATCCTCACTTCTCCCTCCCCTTCCCCTAGACTAACTTCTTGGCTCCATCAAAATTTCTCCTCCATTATCTGGAATCCTTATGGTATCCCAATTACTACCTAGCTACTTCGTATTAGAGAAAATATATATTACCCTTCACTTTCTATGACTGGCTAATCTCACGTAACACACTGTTCTCCAGTCCTCTCATTTTCCTGCAAATGATATAATTTTGTTCTTTAGTGCTGAATAGGATTCCATTGTATGGATATCCCATAATTTTGTAATCTATTCATTTGTTGATAGACGCCTAAGTTGGTTCTGTAATTTGGCTATTGTAAATTGTGCTGCTATGAACATGATATGCATATATTACTATAGTTTGCTTATTTCAGCCCCTTTGGAAAGATACCTAGGAGTGGTATAGCCAGAATATGGTGGATCCATTCCCAGTTTTCTGAGGACTCCCCATGGTGGGTGAAATAATTTGCAATCCCACCAGCAGTTTAGAAGAGTTCCAGTTTCTCCACATCCTCCCCAACATTTATTGTTTATTTACTTCTTGATGATTGCCAGTCTGATTGGTGTTAAATGGAATATCAGTATAGTTTTGATTTGATGATGTTGAACATTTTTTCATGTATTTATTGGCTGTTTGTGTCTCTTGTGAAGGGTCTATTTAGGTCAGTTGCACATTTCTTGATTGGGTTATTTGCATTTTTTGTTATTTGCTTTTTTAGTGTAAAGTCTTTTAAGTTCTTTGTATATTCTAGCTATTAGTCCTCTGTCTGAGGGATAACTGGCAAAGATCTCCCAGTGGAAACTCTAAAACATTGTTAGTGGAATTGCAAATTAGTGCAACTACTTTGGAAAATAGTATGTAGGATCCTCAGAAGAATGGGAACAAACTTACCATTTGATCCAGCAATACCACTTCTGGGTATCTACCCAAAAGAAAAGAAACTAAACTACCAAACTAATGCGTGTGTATCTATGTTCATAGATGCACAATTTACTATTGCCAAACTATGGAACCAGCCAAGATGTCCATCAAAAGATGAATGGATTACAAAACTGTGGGTTATGTACACAATAAAATTTTACTAAGCCATAAAGAAAAACACAATTACATCATATACAGGGAAATGGATGGAACTGGAGGACATATGCTAAGTGAGATTAGTCAGTCACAAAAAATAAAAACTTGGACGTTTTCCTTAATATGCAAAAGCTCGGGAGAAATGGGTAACAGGAGGCACTCTAGATGAAGAAGGAGAGTCTATAGAGGAGCAAATAAGGCAACCTAACTGAGAGGATAGAAGGGGGAAGAGGGAAACTCTCTAAAGCACATGATGCACTTAAGCAAACATAAAAATCAATCACTAGGCCAAACATGGGAAGGAGAGATAGGGAGAGAATGGGGTGGGGACTGGGTAAGAGCTATTTGGGTGATGTGTGTGTGTGTGTCTCCACCATCTTTTATCCCATTAAGATGTATGACTTCAACACACCAACAAAAAATTTAAAAAAGATGGAAAATGCAGTATACATGTGTATATATGTATAGGAAACAAACATGGTAGATATTGCAAAAAAAAAGATCTCCCATTCTGTAGGTTTTCTCTTTAGACTCCTGATGATTTCCTTTGAAGATCAGAAACTTTTTACTTTAATGCCATCCCATTTATTAATTCTTGTTTTAATTTCCTGAGCTATGGAGGTCTTGTTGAGGAAGTTTCTACCTGTGCCTATATGTTGAGGTGCTAAGTCTATTCCATCCTCTAGTAGATTCAAAATAGCCATTCTTATTCCCAGGTATTTAATCCATCTAGAGTTGACTCCTGTGCAAGCTGAGAGATAGGATTTAGTTTCATCTTTCTACAACTGGATAACCAATTTTCCCAACAGCATTTATTGAAAAGGCTGTCTTTTTGCCAATGTATGTGTTTGTCAATTGGCTCTAAGTGTGTGGATTTGTTTTTGTATCTTCTATTCTGTTCCATTGGTCTGTTTTTGTGTCTTGGCAGAATTTTTATCTTTTTTTTTATCACATGTGATTTCCTGAAAGTGTGTTTCTGAGAGGGAAGAGGCCTGCTTCTAGAAAAGCCTTTGAGCTTATCTGACTTTTCTGTGGACTTTGGGACCTCACATGCTAATGTAGTGTAAACCAAGATATCTCTTGGGAAAGTGGATTGAGTTAATGTAATGCAATATAAGTTATAGTTGGGCTATTCTCAGAGCATGAAATCCCACTAATTCAGCCTGAATTTCAGGGTTATTTCCAACCATGAAAGCATATATAAGAAGTCTTCAGTTGCAAAATTCTCAATTTAGGTTGTTTCCTTATAATTTATAATGTCTTGAAAGGCTACAGAGAAGGGACTAGCATCAGCATGCTGGAAGATTAGTACTTTCTAGCGTTCATCCTTTTGCAGAGACATCAATGTGGACAAAAATATGTGCATGCAATAACCTTCACAAGAGCTAAGGAACCAAGTGGGAGATTACAACAGCGAGCTATAAGATAGAAATTAATAATAATGATGATGATGATAAATGCAATGGAGACAGTAGAAAGGATAGTTTTACATTGTCTGTGTCAACATCCCCCCCCATCCTAAGCAGCACAGAGTGGAGAGAGATAATATTCCACTTGGAGGAAGAAAATTATGGAAACAAGTCTCAGGTTCACCTTACACAGCCAGGCTCCAAGACTACCTCCTTGGATCCAATCAGCAGGTACACTCAGTGAATCCTGACTCCAGGCCCATCCACCTGCTGACCCAGGAACCAGCTCAGCCGGCCTTAGGACCTCAGCAGTAAGCCTGCACACAGAAAGTGGAAGACCACTTCCCTTAAATCTCTGAACAGGCCAAATTCAATAGTAGATTGGAGGGATTATTCAGAGGGGGCTTTGAGGGAGTGATGAATCATGAGGACTCTGACCTTTCAGTGGGTTAATCCATTAATAGCTGAATGGACTACTGTGAGGTGGAACATAGCTGGAGAAAGTAGGTCGCTGGGGCCTTCCCTGGAAGGGCTTCTCTTCTCCCTGACCTCTTCCTTCTCTCTGCTTTCTAGCTTCCATGAGATGAACATCTTTACTCTATCATGATGTCCTGCTTTACTCAGGCCCAATGCAAAGGAGCTGGCCAGCCCTGAGTTGAATCCTCTAAAACTGTGACAAAGTGAATTTTATCATCTCTAAGTTGTTCTTGTCCAGTATTTTGGTCACAGTGATGAAAAGCTGACTAAAACACCATGGTTAAGTAGGATGGTTCAATATATGCAAAGCTATAAATGTGATACACCACACGAACAGAAGGAAGGACACAAATCATAGGAGCATCTCAATAGTTGCAGAAAAAGCATCTGACAAAAGTTCACATCCTTTTGTGATAGAAACTCTTAATAAATTAGGTTTAAAAGGAATGAGCCTCAATACAATAAAGACCGCACCAGAAAACTAACATCATATTCAATGGAGAAAAGCTGAAAGCTTTTCCTCTAAGACCAGGAACAAGACAAGGATGTCCAGCCTTGTCAGTTCTATTCAATTTAGAACTGGAAGTCCTCGCCAGAGCAATTAGGCAAGAGGAAGAAATGAAAGGTATCCAAATTGGAAAGGAAATATCGACAGTCTCGGTTTACAGAAGATACAATCTTATATACGTAGAAAAACCTAAAAACTCCATGAAAAAAGTGTTAGAACTAATAAATGAATTCAGTTAATTTGCAGGATACCAAACCAACCTACAAAAATTAATGGCATTTCTACACATTAACAGTATGTAATACACACACACACACACACACACACACACACACACACACACATATATATATATATGTGATACAGCACACACACACACACACGAACACACACACACACATAAATATAATACAGCCTTAAAAAGAAAACCTTGTCATTTGCAACAACATGAATATATTTAGAGGACATTATGTTAAATTAAGCAAGTCATGTGCAGAAAGATAATTAATGTGTAATATTAAGAAGTTCTGTTTATAGAAGTAGAGATGAAAATGATGGTTACACGGAATTGGGAGGAGTTTGATGAGATATTGGTAAAATAGTTCAAAATTTAGATGGGAGGAATAAGTTGAAGAGATTGGTCGTATAACATAGTGACCGTATTTAATAGTCTGGCTTTGGAGTTAGTTACACTGGCTTAAAAATAAGCTTCGTCACTTCTTTGTGACCTTTGCAGACATGATCTCTGGGCCTCAACATCCTCATTTATAAAACGGGTTTACTATACCCACTTTGTAAGAACCAATTCTGAAAACTAAATATGACATAGGTTAGATGTGTCACTCTTGGAAGATAATCAATATAGCTTATCAGTTTGCTTCTCCCCACTCAGCCAATCTTCCATTCCTTTTATCTGGAGATGAAAGTCCAGAAAAGATAATAATGTATCGTATTATTATATTATACCTGAGTATATAACAATGTATTAAATTTTGTAAATTGCTAAGAAAAATCTGTGTTTTCACTCCAAAAATGATTAACTATGTGAGGTAGTACATTTAATTAGCTCAGTTGAGCCATCCCACAATATACTCGTCTATTTCAAAACATGTTGTACATGATAACTATATATAATTTTTATTTGTCAATTTAACAAATAAAAGTCACAGAGAAGGAAAATGGCTGCAAATAATTTGCTGAATAAAAAGTAATCATAGTTCTCAAAGTTTTTGTCAAATTTTAGTATTTGGAGTTCCAACTCCTAATTTTAGAAATAAATATTCTGAATGACAATGTAAACCCTTGTTGAAAAATTATTTATTTTTAATGCTCCATAGCAAGAGGACTTTTTTTTTTTAAACTCCAGATAAAGGGAGTAGAAGATTGATTGACTGAGTGGGGGAAAGCAAACTGATATGTTATATTGAGTTACTAGTGGGGGGGACACATTTAACCTATGTCTCATTTAGTTTTTAAAAGGATTGGTTTTTCCAAAGTAGGTATAGTAACCCCCTTTTCTTTCTTTCTTTTCTGTTTTCAGTACTAAGGATGAAACCCAGGATCATTCTACCTGTGAGCTACACCCCAGCCCTATTTTTTATTTGTTTTTTTTTTGAAACAGGGTCTTACTGAGTTGCAAAGAGCCTCACTAAGTAGCTGAGGCTGTCCGAGAACCGCGATCCTCCTGTCTCATAATAACCCCCTCTTTTTGAGGATATTGAGGGCGATGTTTGCAAAGGTCGCACAGAGGTGGTGGAGTTTATATTCAAGCCAGTCTACCTAACCCTACAGCCAGGGCTCTTCCTGCGCCTTCTCCTTAATCTGGGATTTGGGCTGGGGAGAGGCTTGTGAAGCTGGGTGGATCCATGACGGGGGCGGGGGGGGGGCTTGTCACTCACAGAGGTGCGAGGGATTGGGAGGAGTGACTTACTGCAAAGCCTGACCCTCTCCCCAACTCTTCCTCCTTTGTAGGGCAGGATTTCTCAGCCTTGGCCTGACTGATGTCTTAGGCCTGATCATTCATTGCTGGGGCGGAGTGGGGGGACTTGCTGTGCTTTGTAGGCTGTTTAGTCCACTCCTGGTTTCAGTCCCCTTTGCATTAGCCAGGCCTGACAATAAGATGTATGGGAGACATGGCCAAAGGCCCCTGAGATGGAAAACCCAACCTGGTTAACAACCACTGCTTTATAGTGACCTGGACTGAAGGATTTGCCAGGGATTCAGTGCAAACCCCAGGATAATTCAGGGTAAACTGGGATGTCTGATCACCCTACAAGTGAGGTCTTATTTCCTGGTGAAATAAAGGCAGTGTGGGGAGAGGGCATCATCCTGGCAATCTTCAGTTTCTCTAAGGGATTGCTCTACCACACACATCTGCCTAACGTTCCTTTCTTCCCTCCGCATAGACTTTCAGAGATGTAGGAGAAGTGTCCCCTTCAGGAAGGCCGGCTGTGTGGCCGTGTGCGTTGTCAAGGACTGAAGAATCCCAGAGTGGATGCTGGTGGAGGAGGGGCAGCTGGCAGGTGCTGGATTACAGAGAGCCCATTGGTGCTGCTTGGGTGAATGGCGCCTGAGTGTTTACTCCAGGCATTAATGGTACTGGATCAGGGAGGCTTTTGGCCCTGTGCTAACATGGCCTTTGCCATGTTGTGTGCATGCGGTACGTGCATTTTAACTTATTTGATATTTTGAAATATTCTTATGAATCACTCTGACAACTTGTCAAAGCTGTTTTCTTGGGGAAAAAAATCAAATAAAGAAAAACAAATTCTCAAAACATTGGCTTGCTACCAGGATGACATTTGTCGGGTTGTTGAGAATATCTTTGCAACAGCGATAACATTTTGGTTCTTTGTAAAGTTACAAGGTACTTCTAAGCCAGTGTCTGTCCTTCAGCCTTCTCACCTTGGGGTCATCTCTATATACCTTTATGGGATGAGAGCTGGGTTCTGGAGGTGCTAAGGGATGTGCTGAGGTCCAGGGCCAGGGTTTGAGTCTTCCTATCTGTGATCTGTATCCTCCACCAGCATGCAAGGGGATGAGTCTTGCATTTCAGGGTTGAGTCTATGATGCTGCAAATGACAAGTGTGGGTATTGAGGGTGTGCCTGGCATTGGCCCTTCCCACTGTCTGTCATGCAGCAAGTGGGAGGGCCCAGCAGGTTGCATGTGGGCTGTGCCACAGTCACCTGACACCAAGACCCAGGCCTTGCTGATCTGAGCTGCACTTCCCTCTGGGTTCTTGGACACAGGTGTAGAGAGTGATTTGCTGTGTAGGATTGTTTGCGTTTTCTGGGATTATGTAACAGTGGCTTTTGCCAAGAACTGTCCGTACCCCAGAGCTCCAGGCTATCCTATTGGCCAGCCTCCTTTCGTTTTATTGGGAGGCGTATCTTTCAAGTTATAGAGCAGTGATAACTGCCTGTGTCTCTTGGGAGCGAGCGAGGTGCCTGGACTGGAGGGACTCTACCAGTGACGATGACAACGGATGAGTTGGTTTTCTTTGTGAATGGCAGGAAGGTAAGCAAGAGCCAACCTTTGGTTTGGAGTCCCTGCTGCTTGGAAGGGGACCTGTGTCCTCTGGGTGAGGCAGGCTCTGGGTCTGTGCATCTGGCCCTTCTTGCTAGTTCTCGCTTTCTCTCGCTTCAAAGGTGTTGCTATGCTTTGGTAAGAAGACTTTCTCAGGGCTAGGGCACAAACAAGACACTCAGGGGGCAAAGGAGGGAGGGGCATTTGGGGGAGAGGTGTCTATAAACTGCTGTCTACTGTGTAGCAGGAGACACCCTGGCAGAGCAAGAGAAGGGGTCAGAGTTCTGGGTGAGAGGGGATGTCACCCTCCACATCTCCACTTTTTGTGTTTAATCAAGCCTATCCTACTGCTTTTGTGGCTTTCTTTACAGAGAGAAGAGGCAGGAAAATACGCTTTTGTGCTGATATCAACATATACAATGCACGCAGCCTTTGGCTCTGATGTATTATGTATATAGGTGTAGCAGCTAGTCATGATTTACTGTGTGGGGACAGACAGTGACACCTTGTGGCAAGAAAGCCATGATTTCTTCATAAAGGACACTCCCCCTTCCCCAGTTTTACGTATAAGCATTGCAAAAGGCTCACCAGCCTAGATTTACGTAATTTGGTGCCCTAAGAAAGGTGGCACTGCCAGGCAGGGTGAGAATTTTTGTGACTTTAATGCAGTTTTGTTTGCCCTCTCTGAGTCAAGATATTTGCAGTGCTTGGGCTCCCCATTCAAGAATGGAGAGGGCTGCGGCAGAGTAGCCCACATGGAGAACTTGAGCGCTGAATACGCCCAAGGGGTCCCCGGGGAAGGGCACTCTGTCTCCCTATATTGCCACTTTTGTATTGAGTTGAGAAACGGAGCCACTTTGGGAATCATTTGCAAGGACTCAAATGATTAAGTCACTCAAGTGAATGAGTTAAGTCCTAGGGTTTCTTCCCAGGATCTCTAGGACTTAAGCTGTTGGGATGTGTTGGCTGACAGCCAGAGAAGTTCATGAGCCATTTGGACCTTGCTTGGTGCAAAGGCTGTTGAGACAAGCGGTGGGTGCTGTTGGGGCAGTTGTGTTTGGAGCGGTATTTCTTTTATTTTATTATTTATTTATTTATTTATTTATTTATTTATTTATTTATTTATTTTTGGTGGTACTGGGGGTGGAACCCAGAGGCTTTCTACCTCCGGGATATACTCCCAGACCATTTTTATATTTTATTTGGAAACAGGGTCTCACTAAGTTGCTGAAAGCCTCACTAAGTAGCTGAGGCTGGCTTCGAACCCGTGCGATCCTCCTGTCTCAGCCTCCCAAGTGCGGGGATTACAAGCGTGCGCCACCACGCCCGGCATATGGAGCGGTCTTTCTGAGATGCTTCCTTCTCAGGGCTAGCATCCAGCACCAAGCCAAGGGGCAGGGCAGAGCTTCCAGGCTGGTGGTATTAGGACTTTTGCCTCCAACATTTTAAATTTCTTTACAGTTAGCAATTCCATCACAGAGCTGTATGAAGCAATCGATGAGTTGGCTTTCTAGGCGTGTTACCTATGCAAAGACACCTCTGGCATTGTTATAAGAAGTGATTTTTACAGTGAGTAAGTAGCTGGATCCGGTGACTTCTGAGGTCATACTTAGTTTGAGGTTTTATTATTTATTAAAAGTCATCAATTTAGCCAGATGTGGTGGCACAGGCCTATAATCCCAGTACTTGGGAGGCTGAGACAGGAGAATCGCAGGATTGAGGCCTTTGTGTGATAACTTAATGAGCCCTGTTTCACAATTTAAAAAAGAAAAGAAAAGGGGCTAGGGGTGTAGCTAACTGGTAGAATGTCCCTGGGTTCAATCCCCGGTATCACCAACAAAATAAAACAAAATATAAAAGCCATCAGTTCATGTGTGAAAATATAAGGCCTTAGTCTTCTTTAGGGATGGCTTGCTGGTATGCTCTGGATCTAGAACGGGGGCATTTCAAGGTAAACTGACTTGGTAAAAATTGTTCCCCCTTGAGTTTTAATTTTAATCTTGCTTTAGGAACATGACTTAAAACCTTTAGAGACTATTATCATATGAAACCCGACTTACTATTTCTGGTAGTTTCTCTTCTTGCCAGATTCTGTGACAAATGTCTGTCTGTAATTAATGAAGATGTGGCTCCTTAAGAAACTTCTGGGGAGCTGGAGATGTAATGGCATGTAATCTGTGCTAGGAAATGGTAACATGTGCAGGGATTCTGGGTGAATAAGGGCAGCAGTGGCTGTCTGTTCCATATCTGTCCTCAGGAAGTTCTAGACCGTTTGTTATAGGATATTGTGCAAAGTTACCAAAGAAACTGTGGAAACCTGGTGACTCATGCTCAGATGTGAGCCTCTTAGGTCCTGGTTCTGGGCCACTGTCCAGGACTTGGTCTCCCCTCTCTGGGGTCTACAGAGGGTGCTAGATGTAAGATGTGAAACGCCTGTGAGGACAACCATTTTACATATGGGGCTGGACAGGCCATGGTAACATTAGTTTTCACGTTTCTGTTCTAAAGTCCAAGAGAAGAGCTGCTGGGGGTTTTATTATTATTGTAACAATAGTTCTTTGGATAGTTTCTGTACTTCATGATGCTTAGTAGACACCGGCATCTTAACCTGGGAAGATGCAGCACATGGGGGAAGGTATCCAGGGGTGATCCCCACTGGAACCACGTGTGGCTAGAAACATCTTCACATGGCTTTCGGGCTCACACAGTCAACCTCTCCCAAGCACCTCCCAGGGCCTGAGGCTACGGCCGAGCACTGGAGGAATTCAGTTTCTCACACCACGCATCTGCCAATGGGAGGAGACTAGTTGGACAGGTGAATTAGGGCCAAAGCAATAATATATTCCAAATGTATTTTACAGAGCACTAATCGCATGAGATAATCTTGGATATTCTTAGACCTCTGAGCAGTTCTTGGTTCATAGTAAATATACAAGTAGAGTGGATGAAATAATAGCTAGATGGATATTAAAAGCCCTGAGAAACCAGGCCTGATGGTGGACACTTGTAATCCCAGTACTTGGGAGGCTGAGACAGGAGGCTCGCAAGTTCGTGGCCAGCCTCTGCTACTAAGTGAGGCCCTCCACAACTTGGAGAGAGACCCTGTTTCAAAATAAGGAATAAAAAATATGGATGAGGGTGTAGCTACAAGGTACAATGCCTCTGGTTCAATTGCCAGTACTGAAAAAAAAAAAAGCCCTGAGAAATCCTATACTAAAGAAATATGTAAACTGGGCGTGGTGGCACACGCTTGTAATCCCAGAGCTTGGGAGGCTGAGACAGGAGGATCGCACAGGTTCGAAGCCAGCCTCAGCTACTTAGTGAGGCTCTCAGCAACTTAGTAAGATCCTGTTTCCAAATAAAATACAAAATAGGTCTGGGAGCATAGACTGGAGGTAGAAAGCCTCTGGGTTCCATCCCAGCACCACCAAAAAAGAGAAAAAAGAAATATGTATTTTAAAGACTGTATTTTAATATTATTTTAAATTTACTAAAAAGTTGCAAGATGACTACAAAGAAATATTAAATACCCTTTACTAATATTTACCATTTGTTAACATTTTGTCATATTTGCTTCATCATTTTCTCTTTCTCTGGAAATAAATATGTATATGTGTGTATATGCCATATACATACATATATACTGTATCCACACATTATATATATTTGTATATGTAATATATATATATATATATATATATATATATATACTTGTACAAACATAGATGTGTATGCCTAAATAATATTTGTATTTAACCAGTCCATATCTAAATATATAAAGTAAAAAATATTCCTTTTGAGTTACTTGAGAGTAAGTTTCACACATCATTTCCCTTCAACTCCTAAGAATAAGGATATTCTTAGATCACGACGGTCAACTTATAAAATTCAAGAAATTTAGCTTTGATATAACACAATTATATGCAGATCTTTGAAATACGATAACCCTCCCAGTGCTGCCATTTCTCACCCTTTTCCCTCAAGTCCAGAAGCCACGTCCACAGCTTGTGGTTGTCTGTCACGGCTCCCCAGGGTCCGTTAAGGCCTTGACAAGGAAAGTGTTTGGGGTCTTCCTCTAAGTCAAGATGCATGTGGAGGAGGAACAGCAGGTGCGAAGGCACAGGGGCTGGAATCTAGAAGGTGAATTCCAGCGCAGTAGGACCAGCGTGGCAGAGTCGGAGGTCCAAAGGCTGAGAGTGCAGACTAGGAGCACATGGAAAGGGGCCTTCGAGGACACCCCGAGGAACTCCGCCTGAATGTGGGGGAGGTCACAGAGGCATGAGCAGGGAACTGACGTCATGGGCGTGACAGGTGGAAGAAACAGTGTGTAAAAACAGTGAGCTGAAAGCCTCTTACTGCCACGAGAAAGGCGGTAAGGTCATGATTGTTTGCATTTGTGATATCTTCACCAGTGGATCATCCTGTGAACTTTGTATCCAGGATACAGCAGGACCTGGATGCATGCAATGAAATCACACAAGGCACTTAATTTTATCTCTCACTTTCCTTTAGGCTTTACTCAAAGGGCAAATTCTGGAAGTTTCATTAACTTCTTGGTTACTCATGGTCAATAAAAAAATATCTATTATCAGGTCAGGTATGGTGGTGCACGCCTGTAATCTCAGTACTTGAGAGGTTGAGACAGGGGGATCACAGGTTCGAGATCAGCCTCGGCAATGCAGTGAGACTTTTAGCAACCCAGCGAGACACTGTTTCAAAACAAAAAATAGAAGGAACAGCTGGAGGTGTAGCTCAGAGGTAGAATGCCCCTGGGTTCAATCTTTAGTACTAAAAAAAAATCCTATTATCTAAGTTGCCAAACGGTGTCAAGTCAGGATGGCGTGATGAGGGTAGTCAGAAAGCTCTCATTTAGCTGGTACTGGTGTAGGGTGGCTCCTGGCTTCCAGGGATTTTCAGGTATTTGGAGCTGAACCTTTTCTTCTACTTGAAACTACCTGAAATGGATGAAAAATCCTTTGGAAGCCACTACCATGGGGCCGTTCACTTGCAAGTCCCCTGCCATGAGCTATGTACTTGGGCTACATGCGTTTCTCAGGCTGGCAGTCCCCCAGCACCACTCCTCCAGTTTTAGGAGGTCTACTCCACACAGATTCAGCTCTAAGCATCTCCAAGTGAGCTCTCCATAGGCTGTGGGTGGCTGCACCAGGTCCACAACCAAGCACATCCTCGGTTCTACGGAACTCTGGGAGTGTGCACCAATCTGGTGCTGCCAATCTTCGGTTTAAGCTTAGCTCAGAGTTTAAATGCATCATTGTTGGCTACCAATTCCATGTCAAGTCTACCTCTAGCCATTCAGATAGGTCAGACCACCATATCTTCTATACTGCAAAGGTGTCATAGTGGCTTTATATGTAGCCCAGAGGACAGCTCCTTCTCCTCAGGAGGTTTGAAATATAAGGCAGATAACCTTCTCTTCCACTTTAGGAAGTTGTGGGGCTCATAGTACAGTTCTCTCTAAAGAAACCTCTTATCTCCCTTAGTCATCTCAATTACCAGACCCTTTTAGTCTTGATGTTGAGGAATGGTGAAATAGATTTCTTATGCATTTCTTTTGACAATTCATATTGGGGACTAGCATCTCACTTTGTAGACAACCCTTTCTACCTTACTGAATGTACAGAAGGATTTTTGACTTGAGATTTTTTTCCTCCATCTCCAGCATGTGTTCATGTTATTAACTGCGAATGCCCATCATATACAAACCTCCGTGATGAACCCAGGCCAATGACTGGCTTTCTGCAGTCACACACAGGGTCTGAGAGTGGATATGCTCAGAGAAGAGCTAGAGTCTACATGCCGACACCTCAGCTGTCCCTGGCATCCACGGGTGTGATCCAGGAGAGATTAGATGACACGCCTGGCGTGTAGGAGGCCTGGCATTGCAGCCAGGAGCCCAGCATTGAAGGTGCAGAAGTGCTCTGTGTGGGACCAGAGCTGAGCCCTACTGTTCAACTTTAGGAGTGAAGGATAGGCACACACATTTATGCTGGCTTGCAATTCATAGATTCACCTACACAGCTGCCAAGAAAACTATCTTAAAAGACCCCCATTAAATCTTCAAATTCTGGGTGAGATATTGAAAGGAGAAATCAGTTGCAGAAAGATGGTTAAACATACTGAAAGGCTCCATTTTAAAAGAAAAATCATAAGCCCCTAGCAGCCAGCTAATAGTTAAAAGAAAAATATTTTTGCTGCAGTTTAAGAAGTATAGGCTTGAGAATAGGAAATATGCAATAAGCCCACCCTGTTCCAGGAACCTACCTAGCATCTTATCTATACTGACCGGGTCAGCACGCCCCGTGCCGGGAACCTGCTGACTACACCTAGTATCTTATCTAACATTTGACTACAGAATGTACTTTTCAAATGATTCTGTAATTTTTTGTAAACGCATGCAATCTGGCCCAAGCCCCCCTAACTAGTGGTCTTTTCCCTATAAATACCCTCAGTTTCAGTTGCTCGGGGCCGAACTCCTATACGAGTTGGCCCCAGTGCACTGGCTCCTTAATAAACCTTTTGCTTTTGCATCAAGGACATAAGTTTCTTGTGTGTACTTGGCGTCGCTTATCCCAAGGCTTGGTTGAGGGTCTCCCCTCTGCGGGGGTCTTTCAATACCTATGGCATATTTTTATCTTTCTTTCTTTTTTTGTAGGTGGTGGAGAAAAATGCAGATCCAGAAACAACCCTTTTGGTTTACCTGAGAAGAAAACGTATCCTGATTTTAAAGTGGGAGTGAGAGAGGCTGGGCGACAGGGTCACTTTTTCCAGGCTGATACCAATTTCTGGTTGGGCAGCTGTGAAGTGTGGTGGAAAGAGCACTGGGCCAGGAGTCCGAACACTCGTGTTTTAGCTGCAGCAATGACATGGAGGAGCTGTGTGACCCTGGGCAGTCGATGAACTCCCTAGATCTGAGCTCTCAGTTCTCAAACGAGAGGGATGTTTGTGATGTGTTTTGAGAGATCTCTTCCAGTTAAGAGACTAGTAATTCCAGGGTTTGATGCTGTGTCTGAAAAGGGCCCCTTTTGCCCTGGTGAACTGCGTGGTCACTTCTTCCTGGGGGGAGCAGGTCCTGCACTACCTGATACTTGCTTAGTATATAAATGGACTTCCTGGGGACTTTTTCAGCTCTGTCTCGGGGAGGGAGACAAGGGGATGGGTGTCTGCTGGGAAAGGATGCCTGAGGTGGGGATCATGTAGAGGTTCCACCCAGCATGGCAGCTGCAGACACTGGGAGTCAGTGAAGGCAGGGGGCTCCTTGGGGAGACTTGGGTGCTGCTCTTTGCTCCGTGTGGGGAGGGCTCCCGGAAGATCCCCTGTACCTTTTGTTCTTTCAGAGTAGTAAAGTATTCTGTGACCCTGGATCAAAACCAACAGAAATAATAAGAGTAGCTTTATGCACAGGCAGAGTCCAAAGTGACTTCTGTGGCTTATCTCAATCCCCAGCAATCATGTGGAAGTTTAATACTCCCTCTCCACAGGGGAGCTGTGAGGCCTGGTGGTGTGAAACCATCTGCCTTTTGCTAGAGTGTGCCAGAGGAAGCTCAGACCCAGGCCCTTAAGCTCTCGCCCATACCAGAAACCCTCCAGGGGTCTGTCAGCAGGACTAGGTTCATCCTGATCACTGTCTAGGAACCCTCCAGCTCCTAGAGGGGCATCTGGTGGCTCTTTCCCATGACATGCTTGAGGGCAACATAGGCTTGTTTGGCACTCCAGGATGTGAGCCCGGGCTCCACGGCTCTGATTCGCTCTCCTTCCATGGACCGCCTGGTGCTTGGTTTTGGCGTGGGCGCCTCTGAAGGCGCACGCAGCCCAGTCTGATGGCTCTTTCCTCAGAGGAATCAGTGGGTAGGAACCGGGGACTGCATGCAATGCCATTTCCAGCCCATTTACTCCAGGGTCACAGAATACATTACTACTCTGAAAGAACAGGCTGCTGAGGTAGATTTTAGCTTTCTCTAAGTTTCTCTTTTAGTTCTGAAGGCCCAGAAGCTTCAGCTGTCATAGCAATGAGCTGGTTTAAAGGCCAAAGGTCAAAGGAAATCCCAAACTGAAAGTTGGCTCATGAATGTGAAGTCCTTGAAGCTTACTGCAGTTTTTGCTGAGGGTTAATTTGCAGGGAGTTCTCAGCTTCGATTTCTATCCTGCCTTCTAGAAAGATCCCCAGGCCAGAAGAAGACTTTGCTAGACTTCTGGCTGCCATTACTCGTCTTCATACACCCCTGAAACCTAAACTACACATAACTGTATATATCTTTTGTGTGTGTGTGTGTGAGTCTAGGGATGGAACCCAAGGGCATTTGACCTCTGAGCTACACCCCCTGCCCTGTTTTTTATTCTTTATCTTGAAACAGGGTCTCACTAAGTTACTCAGGGCCTAAGTAGCTGAGGCTGTCTGCGAACCGCGATCCTCCAGTCCCAGCCTCTCAAATGCTGGGATTACAAGCGTGCGCCACCACGCCCAGCTAACTGTATATATCTTGACGGTGTCCGAACTGTAGATAACTGCATATGTCTTGATTGTGAAATGAACAACTTGGGCCTCAGGAGCCCTCCTCAGGCGTGTGTTAGAGAGAGGCAGGTTGTGCCAGGGGTGCCGCACACCAAATCTCGAGTCAAATGGCCATGCTAGGTTGTTGACAAGCATGGTAACACTCGTGATGTGTAGCTTGCATTTTTGGTTTCTGGTTTTGTTTTGTTTTTATCCTGTGAGGAAATCCCAGTTCCTACTCCACCGCCTGCCATACACCCCGAAGATCAACTGAGTACACGGGTGCTTTTCAAGTATGAGGTGCTGTGCCATTGTGAGTTGGTAATTTTACCTTGAAAGTGAGTGAAGGAGGTGGCAGATGGGAACGACCTCAGTTCCCTCCACCTTCAGTACACAGCTGGGGCCCCTGTAGGCCTGAAGACCTCTGTCCCACAGCCTGTGTGTCTCGGGAAGGTGATCCCTGAGCTGTTCTCTAATAGTCCTCTAGTGAGGCAAAGTATGGGACAATTTTCCACAGTGTATGGAAGAGCTGAGCCCAGTATTGATCCATGACTTCACAGATTCTTTATTTCCATCCATGTGTATCATGGGCTGGTAAGTTAGCAGCCCCTGGGCTAGCCCTAATTTTGGGTCCTGAGACTTTATCAGCCTGAAAAGTTCAGGTGGAAAGCCAGGGTGCAGGAAGTCTCAGCTCAGATAACTGCCTAGTCCAGGCGACATTGCTGATGTCCAGCCACTCCTAGGCTCAGCCTGTTAGGGGCATGATTTATCTGCTCAGTAAAACCTCACCTGGGAGACCTAGATCCCTAGAGAAGTCTCCAGGACCACTGGACCCTGGAATTAGTGTCCAGGGGATGCTGTTGAGTACTGTTGGGTGGGACCCTGCCACCTTGGTCTTCTGTGCAGTGGAGATGGTTCTGTGCTGCCTCCCTGGGAGACAGTGCATCCTCTCTGAGTGAGGAGGCTACTGGTCTGCTGCCTCCCAAGTCGAGGGCCCTGAGCTGTGGGTGGGGACGGGAGAGCGCACATGAGGTGCTCCCAGACATGCCCGGTAACACGCAGACTCCTTTCTCTAGTTCATGTTCTTTAACTGGTGGCTGCCCAGTGGGGCTGAGCGGGACCAAGCTCGGCTGCGGCGAAGGGGGCTGCGGGGCTTGCACGGTGATGCTTTCCAAATATGATCATCTGCAGAAGAAGATCGTGTATCCTTCGCCCAGAATCTGATGACCTACTAAGTGTGAGGATGCAGGGTCAGCGTGTGAGCCGTGTGAGTGTGTGTGTGTGTGTGTGTGTGTGTGTGTGTGTGTGTACACAGATATGTGGGACCCTCCTGAGCAGGGTCTGATCACAGACAGGGACACTGTAGAAGGATGCCTTAGCAAGTGTCTTCCTGGCTTGTGAATGCCCACCAGGCTCTGAACTTCTGCTGAAATAAGTTCTCTAAAATCAGGCTCCCCTCGCACCCCGTAAAATCCTTTAGCAGCAATCCATGCTCCCAGGATAGAATCCAGTCTCCCTCCCAGCATGCCCCTGCTTTCTTCCCCAGATTTCCATCTTGCTGTGGGCCTAGCACCCCTTGCGACCTGAGACAATTGTGAACTACTCGTGCCCCTGTTCCACTCATTTCTATTCCAGCATAAGCTACTTCCCAAGACTTTAGTCCTTTCTTCCAGGATTTCTCTACCTGGAAAACTCTGACCAGCTCTTTAGGTCTGAGTTAAAAACATCACCTCTTCCAGGAAGCCTTCCTTGACCTCCCAAGTCTGGGTTAGGTGCTCCTTGTCTGTGTGGGTTCCATCGCACCCTGCGCACAGTCTTCCATGCAGGAATTACCATGAGAATTTAGAGTTGTATCTTCACACCCATTTTTATTTTCCTGGGTTGACCACAAACTTTTGAAGGACAGAGATCCCACCTCATGCACCTTTACCCCACAGACCTCAGCAGAGCACTGGCCGATGGACGGCACTCAGTAACTGAGGCTGATTGTCCACCTCAGTGAATGATGATGAAAGGATGGGTGGGAGGGAGCACTATGAAGGGCTGGTGTCTCCTCCTGCCCTCCAAGGGGAGATGGGGCAGCAGGGGCTGAGTGCTGGGGAGCAAAGGCGATTGGAGGCCCTGGTGCTGAGGAGACAGGAAGGGCCTTGCAGAGATGGGGGAGGGATGCTTTGAGGCTGTGATCTGCCAGAGATTCCCTCTCTATAGCCTCTAGGGTTGGGCTGTTTAGAGACAGCTAAAAATAGCTCTAATGCCTGGCCCTGGCTTGGAGGCTGTGAGCACTGATGTATGGCTCTACAGGACTCTCAAGAGGTGTGGCCTCACCTGGGGGACAGCTCCCTTTGTCCCCCACCAGTGCCAAAGCAAGGTATACCAGAAGAGACGAGAGCCTAAGGTAGAGGGAGGAGACCCGAGAGAGCCTTACCCGTCCCCCAGGCCCGCCTGCTCAGCAACCTGAGTGGACAGTGGAATCGCCTTAATCTGGTGTTCTAGCCACTTTTCGGTCAACGCCTGCCTGGCCCCCATCTGCTCCTTGCATCACGTTGCCGTGACGACCGTGGAAGGAATAGGAAGCACCAAGACGAGGCTGCACCCCGTGCAGGTGAGCAGTGGAAGAGGTGAGCAGGCTCTGGGGTGAGCATTTGTCAGGAGGCTCAGGCCGAAGCTGCAGGCTTGCTTTGGTTGTTGGATGGAGTTTCTCCCCCTGAGCAAAGGAGACCTGGTGCCTGGACCACCTCCCTATCTCTTCTGGGTTCTGTGAGGCGGGAAGAGCCCAAGCTCCCTCCTGTGGCCAGCATGGATATAACATTGCACCAGGGAACCAAGGGATCAATAGACTCTGGTGGCCAGGGTGGTCCAGTTGCCCCAGAACCAGGAGGAGAAGGGGTAAGGGCGTTTCCTCACCTTCATCCTGAGTATGTTCAGGGAACTCTCAGTTTCTCCAGATTCTAGATTCTGAATCCTCTGTTCCCTTTGTTTAAAGCTTCATCTATGCCAGGCGTGGTGGTGCACGCTTATAATCCCTGCACTTAGGAGGCTGAGACAGGAAGATCGCGCAGGTTCAAAGTCAGCCTCAGATATGTAGTGAGGCTCTCAGCAACTTGGCGAGACCCTGTTTCCAAATAAAATATAAAATAGGTCTGGGAGTATAGCCCGGAGGTAGAAGGCCTCTGTATTCCACCCCCAGTACCATAAAATAATAATAATAATAATTAATAATAATAATAATAATAATAAAGCTTCATCTACACCCCATTCCTTGTAGTAATTTTAGTTGCACTCTCATTTCCCATCCCCAGGTGATACAGTATGGGCTGTGAGCCCCCCCATCTTCATTAAGATGGAGGTTAGAATGTGCTAAATAAGATAAGAGATGTATGAGTGTCTGGCCAAGGCTTTCTTTTGTTCTTTTTTGTACTGGGAATTGAACCCAGAGGCATTCTACTTCCGAGCTATACCCCTATCCCTTAAAAAACTATTTTAAATGATTTGAAACAAGGTCTCACTAAGTTGATTAGCATCTCGCTATATTGCTGAGGCTGGCCTTGAACCTGCAACCCTCCTGTCTTAGTCTCCCATGTACTGGATTACAGGTGTGTGCCACTGTGTCTGGCTTGACCAAGCCTTTCAGTCCACTTTCAGGTGGAATCAGACCCTTGAACATGGATTGAGATCCGGCATCCTTTTGGAGAGAAGGAGAAGTAATCTGAGAAGTTTCATAAAGAAGGATTAGGATGCACACAGGCCAAGTGAAAACAAGTAGGAGCAGGGAAGGAAAGGCCATTATTTGGTTTGGGGAAACTGAGTCAAGGGCGCTTTGGGATATAACAATCACAGAAGGTTCCAGAGTTAGGCCCAGGTCCTAGTCCTCCCCTAATCATCTGAAAAGATGAGTCTTTCAGAAGATCATGCTTTCCTTGGGCACTTTTCATGATGTCTTGAAGCCAGGACGTCATTTCTAGAGCCGGCTTTATTCCTGGTGCCCGGCTTGAGATCAGAGCAGGGCGGGGTGGTATTGCTTCACTTCTGATGTTTTATTTCTTAGTCAGGAAAAGGAGAAATTACTAAACTTGTTCAACCAGCAGGAAGTATGAGGAGGTAATTAGGGCTTGTCATTTTATTTAAAACAAATAGATGAAAGACTGACTGGCTTAAACACAGGAGTGATAGCTGTATAATTCCAAACCCCTCCCTTCCCAGTGGTTAAGATCCTTTTTACTAATACACTTATTCTGGCACCAAATCATCTCTAGAGCTAGATTCCACCTCTTGTTCATTTGTGTGTGTTTCTCAATTTCTGAGACACTACATGCTCCTGTCTTTGATCCTCCCTGCTCATTCTCTAGCCACTGCAGTGCTCAGGCTCTTCCCTTGGCCCTCGCCTCCCTCATCCTGCCCTTTCCCTAAGCCAGTTTAGTGCCCTCTACCTACAAATGGCATGCACGCTTTGCCTTCAGCTTGGACCTTTTCAGAAGTTAGATTCATTTCCAACTGGCTGCTGGACATCACAATGTGGATATCTAATCTTAATCTTATCAAAACTTTATTCATTCTAACTTCTTTCTTCCCTAGTCTTCTTTCATCTGAGTCCATGGCAAAACCATCTAACTAGTTGCTCAAGATAAAAGCTGAGGAGTCGGCTTTGATTCTTTCTCTCATATGTCACATCCAGTCCACCCAGAAGTAGGGTCTACTCTACCTTCTGGAGCCAGCCAGCAAAAGTATGGGTTCCAAAGAGAGGAACGAGGATGAAAGAATATAACTCTAAGAATTTAATTCAAAGACTATTTAATTCTAGGATGGAAGGATCACCAGTCCACTCCTGGGTCAATATCTCTACTGGCCGATAACCGGGTTTATTTTCTTGTGGTTATTTATATAGTTTCTTGCTTCAGGTTACCCTGGAATACAAGAAAGACAAGTCCAAAGTACGGGCAGGTCAAACAATACCCTGGTGCAACACAAACCACACAAACCTAATCTTAGCTCAGACAGAACAATAGCATCATTAGGTCTGAGAAAGTCTTAATTACTTTGAAATCTCTATGACCTCAAACCTCATTGACTCCGGGCGGAAGGACAGTCAAAAGTATTCTTTTAGTAAAGACAAGGGGAAGACCTTAATGGCTCCCCACATCTACCATCAAAACCTACAGTGACATCTTTGTTCTCTCCATTTTTAAAAAATGTTTTTGTTGACACACTGTAATTCTACATTATACTGAGGTTCAAAGTGATACATCCACACCTGCACACAGCACCTGGTGTATCTCCCTTTGGAGCCCACCCAGCAACCCCTTCCTTCTGGTAGATGAGTAGTGAAACCTCCATATAGGGTCATAGCATTATTTGAGCTGTTTTCTCCATCAGTTCTTCCTTTTTCTCCCCCACTTCCTTCCCCTATACCTTTCCACTATTCTCTTCTCTCTCCTTATTTATCTAAAGTTTCTCTGTTTCCTACTTTCTCTCTAGGGTCCACATGGGAGAGAAACCATTGACTCCTGACTTCCTGAGACTGGTTGATCTCACTTAGCATAATAATCTAGTTCCGCAAATGACATGATTTTGTTCTTTATGGCTGAATAAAATTCCCTTGTGTTTTCCCTTTCTCCCTGGAATATGCTGTTCTCTGATCCAAATTATGTTGTTAAATTCAGCTCCAAGGGGCCCTTTTCAGAGAGGCCTTTCCTGAACACTTTGATTAGTTAATCACTCTGGATCATTCTGTATAAACTCTCTACCTAACACCGACCTCCACCTGGAGTTTTCTTCTTGGTTTACTCTTGTCAGCATTTTTCTTACTATAATGTGAGCTTCACAAACTCTCTCCTGACCTCTCCTCTCCTCTGGTCCATCCCCAGTGCCTTTACTGTGCCCGTGTATAACAGGTTCTCAGTCGGTATTCATAAAATCAATGTACAGGGTACTAGGGTTATAATATTCTGGCAATTTTACTTAACATAAGTCCCAAGAGAGACTCCCAAGAGAGCAAAAAGAAAAAGGAAGCCGGGCATGGTGGCTCCCAGCATTCAGGAGGCTGAGACTGTAGGATCGTGGTTTGCGGACAGCCTCAGCTACTTAGTGAGACCCTGTTTCAAAATAAAAAGAATAAAAAATAGGGCAGGGGGTATGGCTCAGAGGTTGAATGCCCCAGGATTCCATCCCCAGACCCGCAAAAAAAAAAAAAAAAGGGAAAGTCACACAGATGAGAAGCTCCTTACAGTAAAGACCTTCCAGCTGGGAGTGGGAATTCTGTGACATCTCTTGCATAGAATGATCCAGTTGGATGTATTTCACGGCTTTCATGCCTCTGCTGGCCTCCTAGCACAGCCTTCCCCTGGGAATGCAGGAATGCAGTGGGGCTCCAGATGGGACTAGGATGTGCTCTGGTGGGATGCTGGTTGAGCTGGACTCCAGGGTAGTGTGTTCAAGGGAACACAATAGAGCTCTTCTGTTCACCACGTGTGCTCTTGGGTAAATCCCTACATTCCCTGGGCCGACTTCCCACTGTACTTTACTGTTCTTTGAAGGGACTTTGCCCACTAAGAGCTAATATTGACTGACTACCTTCTATATGCCAGGTAAGAGGCAAGAGTTTTGCATAAACTATCTCATTAACTCCTTAAAAGTAAGTAGTAGAGATGAGTGTAGTGGCACACACCTGTGATCCCAGTACTTGGGAGGCCAAGACAGGAGAATCACAGGTTCGAGGCCAGCCTTATCAACTTAGGAAGACTCTCAGCAACTTAGAGAGACTCTGTTTCAAAAATAAAATAAAAAGGGCTAGGAGTATAGCTCAGAGGTAGAATGCCTCTGGGTCCAATCCCCAGTACACAAAAACTAGAAACAATAACAACAAAGAGATAGAGATAGAGATAGAGGTAGAGAGAGAGAGAGAGAGAGAGAGAGAGAGAGAGAGAGAGAGAGAGGAGCAAGTGGTAGTTGATCCTCCTTATAATCGCCTTGGAGGGGCTTGGGGACCTGACTGCTATTCTCATTGCCTCTCAGCAGGGGCTGGCTTTAGGTGCATTGTGCAGAGAGCTAGGGGAGAGGTCCTGCCAATACAGACATCTGTGTCATCTGTCCCTTTAGGAGAGAATTGCAAAAAGCCATGGCTCCCAGTGCGGGTTCTGCACCCCTGGCATCGTCATGAGCATGTACACGCTGCTTCGGAACCAGCCCGAGCCCACCATAGAGGAGATTGAGAATGCCTTCCAAGGTAGGCTTGCAGCACAGCCAGGAGGTGGGGGGGCCCTGGGGGTGGAGGGGTCAGGACAGGGCCAAGTGACAGCTAGGGCTGGGCTGGGAGTGTGAGGGCTGGTACTTTGGAGGAAGGCTCAAGCTACCCCAATGTGGCGGCTAAGAGCTGCTAGCCAGTTAGCTTCTCTTAGTCCGGAGAACAGTTGGTTGGTGGGTTGGAGATCTCCTGGGGTCCCCTCCTTCTGAGTGTTCTTCCTGCCCTCCTCCAGCATTTGGGTGGCCCTGACACTGGGCAGCTGGCACCAGAGATCATTTGGGAAACTTCACAGAGCCTGATGATGTGGCTTTCTTTCCTCAACACCACCAGAAAAGCCTTTTTCAGGGCACAGGCTGCCCTGAGAACAGTGGCAGGGCTCTGGGCCCCTCAGGGACTGGCTCCCTAGCCCACCTCCTGTGGATGGGCCCCAGAGCCTGCCTGTGCATCTAGTTCTCTGAAATGAATCCAGGAACTCCCACTCAGCACTTCAGCCTATCACTTGTCCAGTTATTTTGAGTCCTCTGTCAGGCACTGTACAAGGTACAATGGACACAGGATGAAGATGTGGTCCTTCCACCCCAGGGGCTCCTGCTGTAAGAGAAGAGAGTTTGTAATGTAGTTTGGTAAGTTCAGTGACCAGGCACCCTGGGAATACCAAGAGGGACCCTGGCTCATCCTGTGAATTCCAAGAAGGCTTCCTAGGGGAATGAGGGGCCATGGTAACATTTTGAAGCTAGAAATATGGGAAGGAAGAGAGACTTCCAGACAGATGAAATAGAGTGTCAAAGGCAGAGCTGCAAAGGGAGCACAGAACTGAGCGGAAGCAAAGCCACAGCCCCTCGGCTGCCCGGGCCAGTGATAACATCGCTGATTCTCCCTTGGCCCACAGGGAACCTGTGCCGCTGCACAGGCTACAGACCCATCCTCCAGGGCTTCCGGACCTTCGCTCGGGTAAGTGGGGCCCCAGAGCATCGGTGGCCCTGCTCCTAAAGCAGCAGCCCTCGGGGATCCCAATTAAAAGGGAGCCACAGCCTTCTTGTCTCCCTAAGAGCTATGCAGTTCATCGGTCCTCCACTGGGGAAGGTGCTGTGGGCAGTTGGTTTCTGCTGTTATTTTCCACAGCATAGAGCTTTCCTCTTTGTGAAGGCCCAGGGTCCTGCTTCCTAGAAGAGGCACCTGCCTGAGTGCGAGCTGCCTCGGGGTGTTGGGCTCGGCAGCCTTCTCCAGAGGCTGGCAGGCTCAGCCATGGCACAGGTGCTGAATATGCCATTTAACAACACTACAGCCCTGCCTGGCTCAGCACTCGCTACCCTCCTCCTCCCTTTCCTGGCTGCTTTCTGCAGTTGGCACTCTGCTGGGCTTATGGAGCTGATAATTAGATCTCCAGACAGTTTGTGAACCCCTGGAGTGTTCATATAACTCCAAGCAAGAAACCACAGCCAGTGTGTGGGCACTGGTTATATAAAGGTAGACATAAACCTGTCCTCTGGCCAGGAGGATGGAGGCTGGCCTCTCTTTTCTTGGCTTAGTCCCCACAAGTTTTACCCGATTCCTCAACTGGGTCAAATGGGTCCTGAATCCATCCAAATCTTTTTAAATATCCATTTGATTCAGAGTCTAGGAAGAGAGTTACAGATGTTTGTGTCTTTCACTCTCCTTTTGGGTTGGTATATCATGAAAAGGAGTGTTGGGTCCACATGAACCAAGAGGGGGTGGGTGGAGGAAGAGATGAGTTCCCATAAGGATGAAAAACACCACACCCTGGAGATGGCTGTTGATAATGAAGTAGAAGGTGTGCAATTAAATGCAAGTGGTCAAAAGCACAGATTTGGAATTTATAACCTGGGTTCTGACCCTTTCCCATCATAATGTGTCATTCTGGGAAAGTATCCCTTGTTTCTAAAATGAAAACTGTAATAGTACCTACCTTCTAGTGTTTGTAAAAATTAGGTACTTCCTGCAAAGCTTTCAGGACAATGCCTGGTGCATCCCGAGTAGTCAGTAAATGAAACAATAAATTATGATGCTGGTACATTTCCCCTTTACCCACCACATAATCATCATTAATAGCTCAGGCCTCCCTGAGAACCAGGGATTGTTAATTTTGCCTTTTTACATCACAGGAGCCTGCTTAGAGACATACAATTTAACCAGTCCTCGTGGCGTCTCCTAAGAGAAGGGCATTCATTTGAGTGTAGCCAACAGCTGCACTCCTTCCCAAGGTCTGAGTTTTATCAGCATTGAAGTGGTTCCTGATTATAAGGTGTAGAAACACCTGTCTTGACACAGCTTTGCAGCAGGTAGAGCAGAGCCAGGCTGAGATCTCTGAGCAGCCCAATGCCTGGCACAGGGAAGGTGTGCAGAGGCTCCTGGAACCTTTATTCAGAGCTTGTTTACTTCTACTCTATGCACAGTTGTAACAAACTTGATTTCTTAGATTTTCCGTGTGTAGCACACACTAGAAAAGAGTGAGGAGGGTCTGCTAGAGGTGAACACACTGTTCACTGCAAGAGTGACAACCCCCATCTGGTGTCAGGGGGAAATGAAAAAGTCATAAAAATTAGCACAAGCAAGACTTCTGGTTTCTGACCTGGTATGGATATGTAAGGAGCTTAGACATTTTTGTTCTATTCTAACAACAAATAAAAAGCTGAACAAACTAAAAGATCATGACTCTTAAGACTCATCAGAGACTAGGACTAACTGTTCCTCCTGGAACTGGAGACAGACTGGTGGATACAGAGAATCACAACGTACTGGAGCAGAAGCAGAACCTGTGCCCGCAGCAGTACTAGAAAGGGAAATCCTGCGCAGTGATTGATGAATAGCTGGAGGTATAATGTGGACAAGCCTGGGAGATACAAACCCTAGGGGGACTCAGTCCTGGGGACCACTTCATACTTTTATTTCCAGAAACTCTCTCCAGTCTTCACAGTAAGTGTTGGAGGAAAATTCCCTTGTGCTTCTGGGAGGGAGCAGGGAAAAGGAATCATTTTGAAACACACCAGAGCATTTCTCTTCTTCTTAACAAGGCCTGTCCTCAGAAGAAACGATTTTACCAGAGCCTAAACTTGTGAGGTGATATCAGAGCCTAACCTGTCTGGAGGAAAAGAAACTTCCAGACCCTTCCCATCACCCTGACCCACCGGTGGGAGAAAGAAAACCCATTGGGAGGTGCCTGAGAAATTTGCTGTTCAAGTGCACAGACTCACCTAGAAACTAAGACCTAGTCTTAGGACTATTGATAATTATTTATACTCCACACCTTATCAACACATTGCTAGAGGCTTGCTCACAGCAGGCTCTTTTATAGAGCACAGTGTCTTATTTTTCAACAGAAAATTACCAGTCATACTTAAAGGCAAACATAGTTTAAAGAGACTGAACAAACAGAACTGGAGTCGATATGGCAGGGATGTTGGAAATACCAAGCCAGAGTATTTTCTTTAAGATTATGCTTAATTCACTAAAGGTTTTAATGGAAAAAGTAGGCAACATGCAAGAAGAGATGAATAATGTAAGAGACAGATAAAAATTCTAAGAAAGAATCATTTAAAAGTGCTAGATATCAAAACACTGGAACGCAATGTTCCAACTTTGGTGTGGATTCATTAGGACATGAAACATGGTGGAGGAAAGGCTCTCTGAGCCCGAGGATAGGGCAACACAAATGTCCAAAACCAAAACGTAGTGATAAAACAGAGTGGGTGTGGGGGGGAAGGAACAGACAATCCAAGAACTGCGGGCCAACTATTACAGGTATAATATACATGTAATGGGAATATCAAAAGGAGAAGGAAGAGAGAAAGGAACCAAAGAAATATCTGAAACAATAATGAATGAAAAATTTCCAAAATTAATATCAGACTCCAAACCATATAGTCAGGAAATTCAGAGAACACCCCAAGCAGGATAAATGCCCAAACAAAAAACTCCAAACAAAACTGAAACAAAACAACAACAAACACTCAAATAAAAATCCTACCTGAGGCATGTTATATTACAATTTCAGAAAATTAAAAGTAAAGAAAAACTCTTTTGAAAGAATGCAGAGAAAAATACACCTTAACCATAGATGAACAAAGATATGATTTATATCATATTGCTCAGAAACCATGCAAGAGAATGGAAAATATTTAAGGAGAATAGAACAAAAGGAGGAAAGGAGGGGGGAGAGAGAGAGAGAGAGAGAGAGAGAGAGAGAGAGAGAGAGAGGAGAGAGGGAGAGAGAGATTCTTCAGAGAGAAGGAAATGATAAAAGTCAGAAACTCAGATGTATGTAAGGCAAAGTGGAGCATTGGAGGATGGATTAATAATAGTAAAATTAAAAATTTTATTTTTCTTATACTTAATCTTGTAGATAGCTTGTTGGGGACAACAATAGCAGCATGTATTTGATTTATGTATAAATGAAATAATAGCAGCAATGATAAAGGAAACAAGGTGGAGGAATTAGGATTTATTATACGGCATTTGCACTAGTCATGAAGTGCTGTAATGTTATTTGAAAGCGGAGTTGGATTACTTACAAATGTATAATGCAAACTTTGGGGCAACACAGAAAAAGAAACTGAAAAGAGAAGTATAATGGATTTTCTATGAAAGAAGATAAAATAGAATAGTATACAATGCTCAGTTAAAACCACAAAAGTCGGAAAATGTGTAAAAGACAAAAATAAGTAGAAAATATGATAAATAAACAGAAAATAATAACAAATATGGTAAATAATACTCTAAACATATAAACAATCACCTTAAATGTTGACAGTACAAATATACAAATTGAGACAGACATTGTCACGGTGGATAAAAAAGCACGACTTAAATATATGTTGTCTATTTGAAACCCATTTTAACTACAAAGAAACAAAGAGATTAAAAGTACGTGGATGCAGAAAGATCTGCCATGCTAACATTAATAAAAGGAAAGTGGGAGTAGCTATATTAATTTTGGACAAAGAAGACTTTAAAATAAGGAAAGTGGTCAGAGAGAAAGAGGGCCATTAAATAATAATAAAGGGATCCATACCCTATGAAGATCCAATAATTTTTTCTGTGTATATACCTAACAACAAAGGATGAAAGTATACAAGGCAAAAAGTTCTAGAATTGTAAAGACAAATAGATGAATCCATTATTTTAGGTGAAGACTTCAATGCCCTTCTACCAGAATTGGACACATCCAACAGGCAAAAATTAATAAGGACCTAGTTGAACTCGATAGCATCATCAATTAGCTGGGTATAATTGACACTTAAAGGCTGGCCAACAGCAGCAGAAAAAAGATACTCTTCTTAAGCTCATATGGAAGCTGGCCAAGGTAGACAGTATTATGGACTATAAAACAAATGTAAAAGCATAAAGATTACAGTGTCTGCTCTTGGAATACTGTGAAATTAAACTAGAAATCAATAACAGAAACATAACTGGACAACCTAAAAATATTGTGTGTGAAATTAAACAACACACTTTTAAACATACAAGTCAAAGAAGAAATTCAAGATAAATTCTAAAATAGTTTGAACTAAATGAAATTAAAAATGGAATTTATCAAAAATTTTGGGCATGCAGTAAAAGCAAGGTCTAGAGAGAAATTTGGGGCATGCAGTAAAAGCAAAGTCTAGAGAGAAATATTCAAAACTTTGAATACATATATTAAGAAGGAGTAAAAATCTAAAACTAGAAATTCATTACTTTTTACATTAGCATTTTCCCCAAAGTGAAATGCTTAGGTATAAATCTAAAAAAAGTACAAGATATATGTAAGAAAAACTGCAAGACTGATGAACAAAATCAAAGAACTAAATGAATGGGTAGATTTTCATGGATAGGAAGACTCAATATTATCAAGAGGTCAGTTTTCAAAACTTGATTATAGATTTTGTGCATTCCCAATCTAAATTCTAGCTAAGTTTTTGTGGATAAAGTTTATATGAAGAGAGAAGAGACCCAGAATAGCCAGCCTAATGTTGAAAGAATAAACTTGGAGAATAAACTACCCAATTTCAAGACTTATTATAAAGCTATAGTTATTAAGACACCGTGGTACTGGTGGAAGGATAGACAAATAAACCAATGAGACAGAATCGAAGTCCAGAAATAGAAAAATATAGAGTTAATTGATCCTTGACAAAAGAGCAATGCATGGAGCAAAGATAAGTCTTTTAAACAACAGTGTTAGAATAACTGGTCATTCCCATACAAAATAATGAATCTAGACACAGACTATAATCCTTATTAAAAAGTCACTCAAGTTGAGTCAGAGACCTAAATGTAAATAAAAAACTTTACAAAACTCCTTGGAGATAACATAAGAGAAAATCTAGATAACCTTGCAGGTGGCAATGAATGTTTAGATAAACACCAAAGGCATGATCCATGAAATAAATGATTGATAACCTATGACTTATGAAAATTAAAAGTTTTTGTTCTGCAAAATGCCATAAGACACTTGTTCAGAATATTAGAAAAGTTTAAAACTCACCAATGAGAAAATGAGCAACTCAACTAAAAAACGGGCAAGGGCAAAAGACCAGAAGAGATACTTCGTCCAAGATGATATATGAACGGCATGTAAATATGTAAAGAGTTCAGCACCATTGTATCATTAGAGAACTGTAAACCAAAACAATGAGATACTATGGCATACCTATTAGAATGGACAAATTTGAAACACTAATATCACCAAAAGTGGAGAAGATGCAGAACTCTCATTTGTTGCTGGAGGCAGAGCAAACTGAACAGACACTCTCCAAAACAATTGGGCAGTTTTTACAACTCTTACTGTATGACCCTGCAATTGCCTTCCATGATATTTACCCAGAAGACATGAAAAATGTGTCTACCAAAAAAACTTGAACAGGAATATTATAGAAGCCTTATTCATAACTGTCAAAACTTAGAAGCAACCAAGATGTTCTTGAGTAGGTAAATGGATGATGAAGCCGTGGTGCCAAAGAGTATTATTCGGTACTAAAATGAAATAAGCTGTCAAGCTATGAAAAGACATGGGAGGAATCTTAAATGTGTATTACTAAGTGATAGGAGCCAATCTCTAAAGAGTACCTATTTGATGATATCAACTGTATGACATTCTAGAAAAGGCAAAACTGCAGAGGCAGTGAGAGGATTAGTGGTTGTTAGGGTGAGAGGGAGGGAGGATGACAAGGCAGAGCACAGGATTTTTAGGGCAGTGTAATGCTCTTCTGAATGATACTATAATAGTGGACACACTTCACTGTGCATCTGCCAAAGCTCATAGCGTGTTCAACAAGAGTGAGTCCCCATGTAAATGATGGGTTTTGAGTGATTTTGTGTTGCTGTAGCAGATGTACCACTCTGGTGCAGATGTTGATAGTGGTAGAGGTTGTGTGCGGAGGGGAAATTTGGGAATTTTTTTTGTATCATCTACTAAATTTCCCTGTGAACCTAAAATTACTGAAAAAGAAACCCTATATATTTTTTTAAAGGCATAAGCCCAGAAATCTTAGCTTACTTTATAAAGTGGAAATCTCAGGAGGGTTGGGGTAGAACCAGCCTTATCCCAGCTTGGCAGACCCGGGGAGGGCAGTGACATATTATGGTAATATACAATAACTTATGTTGTAAACATATAAATGAATCATCAAGAAAAAGGATCTGAGTGGTAATGGGCTGGCACTTTGTCTGGAAAATGTACTTGTGTGAAGTCTCTCCCTCCTCTG
The DNA here is from genome assembly GCF_963383645.1 of Muscardinus avellanarius. Taxonomy (NCBI): domain Eukaryota; kingdom Metazoa; phylum Chordata; class Mammalia; order Rodentia; family Gliridae; genus Muscardinus; species Muscardinus avellanarius. Next base: position 25,664,297 of record NC_137801.1, on the reverse strand, counting down.
GAAGGCGAGGCTGACATCTTACTGCCGAGTTCCTCTTGCTTCACATGGGATTGAGAATTCCCCTGCACCATTCCTTCTCCATAGAGATAGATGGAAAGAGGCACTAAGGGACCTCTCTTCTTTCCTCCTGTCCTGTCTAAATGTAGAGGGGAAGATCAAAGTGGAAGTAGAAGCGTCCAGATGGCAGAACAGGTGTGGTGTCCAGTGGCAAAGCCAGGAGGGCTGCGCACACCGACCACATGTGCTGGTCGAGGCCTGGGAAGGCTTCTCTCTGGTGCCATGACCTGGCTATGCTCACAAGCTCTCAAAGGCCACACCTTCAGCCACATGACCTGCTGAGAGCTCTCTTGGGAAGGATAGTGCGTCATGACACACCCTTTCAAGAATGCCAGCAGGGAAATGTTTCCTGTGACTCATGGGGCCTTCCCAGCCTGCTCTTCAGGAACTGGCTACCCTAGAAAAGCACCTGTGATTTTCACCCACTTTTTGCATCTCGGTACAACCCCATGATTCTGGAGTGTCTTCTGAGGCCCCAAGCTGCAATTCCTGCCTTCTTGGTACAGATTAGCTGGGTGAACATACCCTTTTCTGTCCTGCAAGGTCTGGGTTCTGGAAATAAGCGATTTTGTACTCTTTTTATGCTCTTCTCTGCTACTGGTGTCTGGAGGTTCCCGAGCAAGTCCTTCTCCATAGGTGACAGGTGGTTGTATCTGTAGAATAGGTCCACAGTGAAGAGTGAAAAGCATTTAGTTTTCTGAGATGAAGTACCTAGCAGGGAGACCACTGAGCACACCGGCAGGGTGCATTTCTGGGGCCAGCACTGGTCCACCATAGAGCTTGGCTGATGCAGAAGCAGAGCCACGCATGTCCTGAGAGAATCTCTGATAATTTTTCCTAGGAGATTTCTAAGGAAAGGAGGGAAATGGTTGTAACGATACATTTTGGCCGGGTGTGGTGGCGCATGCTTGTAATCCCAGCATTTGGGAGGCTGAGACCGGAGGATCGCAGCTCTCAGACAGCCTCAGCTACTTAGTGAGGCCCTCCGCAACTCAGTGAGACCCTTTTTAAAAATAAAGAATAAAAAAATAGGGCAGGGGTTGTAGCTTGGAGGTCAAATGCCTCTGGGTTCCATCCCCAGACCTGCAAAAAAAAAACAAAAAAAAAAACATTTTGATAAAATAGGACTTAGCTTTGATGGAAGAGTTTTCTTGAAAATAGATTTCCATATTTTTCCTGGATTAATTCATGGATTAAATATCCCTGAGTTATTTAGTGTACCTCAGCCAAGCAAGAGAGAATCCAGGGGAGGCCTGGACTCTGTGCATGGAGGCACATGGGATGGGGTGTGGGGGTCTCTGGTCCTCTGGAAGGTGCTGGGGACAGGTATCAGAGCTGGATCTCACTAGATATTAATCACTGAAGTTAGTTCCTTAAATTCGGTGAAAACTCTGCAAATACCCTTATGTGAATGTCATCTCTCTAGGATGGTGGATGCTGTGGAGGTAACGGCAACAACCCAGACTGCTGCATGAACCAGACAAAAGACCACACGGTAAGTAAGTGAGTCCTTTCCTGCTGGGAGCCTGGGGCGCAGTCTCAGGCTACACTTTCCTGGTCCCGGCAGTGGTGGCTGGAAGAGGGAACTTCAGCAGGAGTCGGGGACGAAGATGATGAGGTGTGTGTTAGCTCTGGTCCCTTGGCGAGGCTTCCTTGTTCAAGCATCCCAGGAGCTGCCTGCCCCTCTGCCAGCCTGCCGAGGACTGGGAACGAACATAACTGGAGTGAGGGCTGGACCAGTCCCATGGGCATCTAAAAGGAAGAGATGCCGAACCACTTACCTGTTCTCTTTCCCTGCAGGTCACCCTCTCACCATCCTTATTCAAGCCAGAAGAGTTCATGCCCCTGGATCCCACCCAGGAGCCCATCTTCCCTCCAGAGTTGCTGGTAAGTGATTCCCTGAGAGAAGGCCGCGTTGCTGAGCTGTGGCCTCCTGACACCTGCTTTATTTTTACACCCATGGTTGAGGTTTCAGACCATCTTCCTTCATTTTTCCAACACCCTATGAGGTCATGCTCCCCCAGAATCCTATACCTTTCTCACACCTATCACACAATTACTTCCCGATGTCTATATTCCTTGCTATTCTATAAACCCAGGAGGACACACTGTGTGTCAATCACAGGTGTGCTCTATTTCTTGACCCCCTGGCATATCTAATGTGTAAGCCTACCAAGCCACCTCTCTGTCTCTCTATAAGAAGGTTATTTATTTAGGAACAAACAAAAAGAGCTATATTCAAAGCACACACTCCAGAGCAGTTCTGTCTCAAACATACCTCACATCTGCTTTTTCACATTCACTTCAACGCTTATGACAAGGAAGGAAAGAAGTCACCCTCGGAGGGTTTCAGGTGTACATTTCTCAGGAATGTGGTGTTCATAAAGACTGCCTTCCAGGCTCAACAGATCATTGCAGCAGGCCACCCGCAGATCTTCCTTCGGGTTGTGAAACCTGGAAAGCACCATCAGTCTGACCGGGAGGTGGGGGGCTCTCTTTTCCAGCCCTCCTTTGCATTTCCTTCTGACACTCCATCCTTCCCGACCTCCTTGCACCCCGTCCACTGCACCTCCTGGAGACAGTATCGAGCACTGCAAGGAGCCTGGGTTTTCTGTCAGGTCAGGTGACCTGGCTGGTCTCACCTCCTAGTAGGTGACTTTCAGCTGGTCCCTCAACATCCTCGATCTTCGGGTTGCTCCTGCACCTGTATATGAGGCTCACAATGCCTCCTTCACTGAGGTCTTCCCGAGACCGAGAGGGACGATGTGTTTAACAAGCCCCAGTTGGAGTTCTTGCCTCGGTACCTACTAGTTCCCCTCGCTTCTCCCCAACATGTATCAACCTCCTTTGCAAGCCCAATACTGAGCAAGTCAACAGAGGAATTGAGACCATTACAGACTTAAAGCAGTTTCTCAGGGGAAGGAGAGCAGGCAGAAGGAGGCGGAACAGTAAGCAAACTGCATTTCCTAGAGGCTGAAAGACACTCCGCGGAAGCAGCTGCGCTTCGAAGGGGAGCGCGTGACCTGGATCCAGGCCTCTACCCTGAAGGAGCTGTTGGACCACAAAGCTGAGCACCCTGACGCCAAGCTGGTGGTGGGGAACACGGAGATCGGTGAGGGCGCGGGCCAGCCTGGGGGATTCTGGGGGATCTGGGAGTGTTTCTGGGCCCTTCCTGCTTGCCCTTCCTTCCCCCTGACTTTCCCTTCCTTTGTATCCCATCTCTGTCTCGTTGACTGCCCTGGGAAACCACTGAGGAGGTTTCAAAGGGTTGCTGTCGTATCCAGTGAGATCTCTGTACGTGTGTTGACTTTTCTCTCAACATGTCAAGGATGCACCAGGGTCTCAGGAAGCAACTGGGACACAAAGACTAACTGGACATGGCTCCTTCCCTCAAGGCTCTCCTATCTCAGATGGAGGGATGGGTTAGGCTAAGGGTGTAGGCCAGAGTTTGATAGATGCTGGGGGGAGTAGAGATGTCACGTTTGCCTCCCTGCCACTTTACTGTGCCCAGGGGAGGGGTCATGTCATAGGGAAAGGAGAGGTGATGTCCAAGTGTGACTGTGCCTGTGTTGCCTGGGACCATGCCACCCCCTGTGTGCGCCCACAGTGGCTGAGAAGGACAGGAGGCTCTCAGCCCCATCTCCATCACGAGATCAGCCCATCCCACTCTTCATCCTTTCTAAATCTGCCTCAGCCAGTGTCCACCAGACCCCAAACCCAGTGAGGATCCAAGACGGTCACAGCTCTGACTGGCGGCATGCCAGGATTTTAATCAGCCCAGTTTGGCTCGTGGGACTCTCCTGGCTCTGATTTCTAAAGGAGCCCCAGGTGTTTGGGTTCTTCTTGGATCCTCAGCCTCAGAGATGAAGGCTGGGCTGGGTTTGGTGCTGATGGAGCACAGGAGTGGCCTTACCCTGGACTTCTGGTTTCTGGTTGGATCTTTAGCCAGAGAGTGGAGGACCTTGCCTGGTTCAAACTGATGGAGCACAGGTTTGGCCCTGTCTACCTGAGCACAGACACAGTGCAGAGTCTCCAGCTTCAGATTTGTAACACACTGGGTGGGTTGTGAGACATGTCTCAGCTCAGCAGATTCATGGTAGCTGGTGCTCTTTGCCATCCTGCCTCTGCCCATGGAGCTGTGGCCCAAGGCTTCTTTGCACCTATATTGTGGCCCTAGAGTTCAGGGGTAGCATGACTTAAGGCGGCTGGAAGGATTTGTATAAGATCCTCTGATCCTGGACATGTTTCTTGCCTTGGGTAAGACAACCCTGGATTCCAAGAGAAAGGAATCAAAGTTTTTATAAACTAAATAATTATAAATAATTTAAGACCTCTTCTATCTGCTCCACTCCCTTCTCCTTGTACAACCCACAGCGTAACCACCTACAGCCATCAGGGTGCTGAGGGAAGGTGGTAGAGAGATAAACCCTGCCAAGACGGGAGGCGCTGCTTCCACCTTGCTGTCTTCTGTGTCCTGGGAGTGGATTCCCACTCAAGCCAGACACCGCACGGTCGGGCGGCCCTTTGCAAGTCCTCCGTGCCAGGCATTTCTTTTTTAGCCTTTTCCATCTACAGCCCATCCATGGGGGTGGGAGAGGTGCTGCTCCATCTGGGTCTAAGGAACACAGGTGCGTCTATGTAATAGGCTTCTAATTTAAATAAGCCAGGAGGACAGAAACCAGGCACAGATGTGTGGTCGTGCAAAGCCACACACCTTGAACTCAGGCAGAAATGGAGGACTGGAAGGAGTACGTGAACTTTCCTTTCTTTTTTTTTTTTTTTTTTGTGGTACTGGGGTTCCTGGAAGCCCTTCTGCCTCCGGGCTACACTCCCAGACCTATTTTTTACATTTTCATTTTGGAAACAGGGTCTCCTAAGCCAGCGCGCGCGGCTGGCTTCGAACCTGCGCGATCCTCCTGTCTCTGCCTCCCAAGCGTGGGGATTACAAGCGTGCGCCACCACGCCCGGCTGTGAACTTTCCTTTCTAACTTTAGACTTTCATTCTTATTCTACCCTAATACTGACAATAGTGCAAGTACTGAAATGTGACTGTTCTTAGTTGTATGACTTAGGCAAAAAAAAAAAAAAACCACCCTCAGCCTCTTTGTGCCTCAATTTCTTCATTTATGAGCAGCAGAAAGCCATAGTACCTCACAGGGATGCTGGGAAGAAAACATTAATTAAAATTGAAAAAGTGTAAGCCGGGCTTGGTGGCACACGCTTGTAATCCCAGTACTTGGGAGGGTGAGAAAGGAGGATCGCAGGTTCGAGGCCAGCCTCAGCTACTTAGGAAGGCTCTCCACAACTTAGTAAGACCTTGTTTCAAAAATAAAGAATAAAAAATAGGGTGGGGGTGTATCTCAGGAGTAGAATGCCCTGGGTTCAATCCCCAGTACTGAAAAAAAAAAGTGCTTAGAAGAACTATGGCACACCTTAATACCCATGTTTTCTGTTTTTTTTTTTTTTTTTTTTTTGTATTAGGGATTGAGCCTAGGGGCGGTCTACCTCTGAGCTACACCCCCCAATTTTTTATTTTTATTTTGAAACAGTCTTGCTAGGTTCTTGAAAGTCTCCCTACAAGGCTGACACTGGTCTTGAACCTGTGATCCTCCTACCTCAGCCTCCCAGGTACTGGGATTACATGCTGTACTGCCACACCCAGCTAATATCTGTGTTTTCCAATGTTATTACACACACATGCACAAACATACATACATACCAATTGTCATGAATTTGAGTTCATTTTATTTGAATTTGGATAGGTGTTGTGCGCATGTGAGAGAGAGAGAGAGAGAGAGAGAGAGAGAGAGAGAGAGAGAGAGACAGAGAGAGAGACAGAGACAGAGACTGAGATCTAGACTCAGGGATGACTTGTGCACTGTGTTTTCTAACCCCAGCCCCCAGCACAGGAAATTGTGAGTATGTCACACATCTTGTGGGTGTCGAGGGAAACCACTGGGCCCTGCAAACAGGCTTCTTGCTCCTCTCCAGGCATTGAGATGAAGTTTAAGAACATGCTGTTTCCCCTGATTGTCTGCCCAGCCTGGATCCCTGAGCTGAATGCAGTGGAGCGTGGGCCCGAGGGTAAGGAGCTTCCCTGAGCCCACAGAGGGCAGCGGCGCTGGGGATGGGTCGCAGGGGGAGGCAGGTGCCGGGCAGCCTGGCTTCGGCTTCGGCTGCCACCTGCTTTCCCGGAGCCGGCCTTGCAGAGGGGAAGAGGGCAGCCTTCATTGCCTTTCCTGCTCCAAGTAAGTGTCCATGGTCAGGTGCCAGCGGGCAAGAGGCTTCGAGATTTTAGTAAATGTCCTCAGTCCTTGCTGTACCGGAGTCACCCATGGGGGTTGGGAGTGGAGAGCCAGGGGGTTGATAGCGCTTGCGGGCTTTTTAAAAGTGCTAGAACTTCGCTCCTGAAGATTCTGATTTTATTGACTTCAAATCCACCAGTTTAGAGAAAAGAGGATTGGTTATAGAATTTGAAGGCCTGGGCTTCGATCCCAGCTCTCGCATTAGCTGTGTGGATTTGGTCGAGTCACTTAACCTCTCTGGGCCTAGCTTCCTCATCCATATGAGTGGTGGTTCAGGGGAGCTGAGTGCGAGGCGTCCGCGTTGTAGAGTGTGGCTGTGATTCTGAGCGTGTGCACCCAGGTATCTCCTTTGGAGCTGCTTGCCCCCTGATCTCCGTGGAAAAGGTCCTGGTGGATGCGGTTACTGAGCTTCCTGCCCAAAAAACAGAGGTGTTCAGAGGCGTCCTGGAGCAGCTGCGCTGGTTTGCTGGGAAGCAGGTCAAGTCTGTGGCGGTGAGTCCCTGCTCCCAGGCAGGCAAAGCCCAGAGGCTTTGATGGGAGGATGGGTGGCCCAGCTGCAGACTCCCGCTGGCCTAGCCCCTGGGTCCAAGCATCAGGGCTTAGAATTGTCTGGGTGCTGCCCACCTCATAGGTTCTGACTCAGTGGTCTGGGCTGGAGTCTGGCTTCAGGGTTATAACCAGCCCCTGGGGGCTTCTGATAATGGTGGTCTCAGATCTCTTGGAGAAAGTCTTTACCCTTGAGCTGGAGACCCAAACTCTGTGACCTCCACCAAGTTCCCCAGTTCTGCGAGGTCGGCTTCTAGGAAGGACACTGTTTTTATGATACACTGCTTTTCCTCCTCTTTTCCAGGAACAAAAACCCTTTATCTGATTCCTCTTTCACTTTTTTTTGCCAAATTTTCAAGAAGTTCAGGTCCAAATACCCCAAGCTGTTCACCCTCAAGCCTTCCTGCTCTTTTTCCTTGATCGTTATCTTCTTTTACATTTTACAAACTCCCTGCGGCCTCTGTGGCACACCACCTCAATCCTTTCCAAAAAGGAAATTCAAATGGCTTGCCTCAGTTTACTGACTGGTGTATTTCAGAGCCAGGACCCAATGCCAGGTGTTCTGATTTCAAGGCATGCACATTTTCCCAAGGTCCGTGATCTTACTCTGCTTCTCTCGTGTCCACGAGGGGTGGAGGAGACAAGTCCGCAGTCCTCCCTGAGCAGATGCTCCACCGCCCCTCGCTCAGGGCCCGGCTGCCTGAGTCCAGAGGCGGCTCTCACCCACTCTCTCTGCTTGTCCTAGTCCATTGGAGGGAACATCATCACCGCCAGCCCCATCTCCGACCTCAACCCTGTGCTAATGGCCAGCGGAGCCAAACTCACCCTTGTGTCCCGAGGTGAGTTGCCTGAAGCGGAGGTCCAGAATGAGAAATTTGGGGAGGAGAAAAGTCTAGCCAGATAGGTTATTTTCTGGAGAAATGGGACCCAAAGTTGAGTGACCCAGCTGTCCTAAGGTTTGGGTACATGGAAGCTGTGGGGTTGGGGGCTTGCATCCGGTTGAGGGAAGGAGAACCGGGAATTTCCTTATAAAGAATTGACAGCAGGATCTGTCACCTGCAGGACTTCCTTAAGTGTGTGCTGGGGCTGGAATGCACCAGCCTACCACAGCTGATAACAGCAGTGACACTGCAAGCCACTTCTTAAACATGGCCATTATAAAAAATCAAATTAAATAAACACACAGTGAAATAAATTATTTTTAAAACAAATATAGTAAATACCCAAATCCATTAATGCCGTTTTACTTCATTTGACAATTGCCTGTGCTCCTGGGGTTCTTTCCATCCGCAATATCTGTGCAGTGGAAATGTTCTACAGTAGCCGGGCGTGGTGGTGCACACTTGTAATCCCAGAACTTGGGAGGCGGAGACTCAAAGGTCCGGGTTCTCAGCCAGCCTCAGCTACTTAGTGAGGCCCTTTGCAACTTAGTGAGACCGACCCTGTTTCAAAATGAAGAATAAAAAAACAGAGCACAGGGGTGTAGTTTGGAGATAGAATACTCCTGGGTTCAATCCCCAGTACTGGGGGGAAAAAAGAAAGGAAAAAGAAATGCTCCACAGTGATGTTCTCCTGTCTGGTCAGAGGGTCCCCAAGACCTCCCCAGGCAGGATGACCTGCCAGGAGATTTGGCGTGTAGCTGAGCACATGGTTACAACTTATAACAGCAGAAGGCTCCAAAGCAAAGCCAGCACCGGGAGGAGGGCGGGAGAGCCCAGAGGGTCCAGGCTTAGCTCCAGAGTCCTCTCCCAGGGGAGGCACAGGACATGCTGAACCCCCCGCAGCAAGTCATGATAACACACAGGAGGAAGCGTCTATCAGGGAAGGGACCCGGTGCCTGGGGAATTTTGGGGGGCAGCTTTGCCTGGCATGTCCCAGAACTCTGGACCCCCAAGAAGAAAGTGGGTATTCAGCAGACAGTATATTATTTGAGTGGATGGTTTAGGCATTGCAAGTCATTGTTATCACAGACCCTTCTGAAATCCATGTTCTCAGGGGCCATCCCTGTTAACAGGCCTCACAGAGGGCAGCAGGTTGGGGTCCTGTGTTAACTCTTTGCTCCCCTTGTACCAACTTCACATTCAGTGACGTCCTCTGGTCACTTCTAATTGGCTATAGAGGGAGTATGTACACCATAGACTGGCAGGTACTACAAATCATCCCCCCCAATCCCCCAAAAAAGCTGGTTTTAGAAATTCACCAGCACACCACTGCTGAGGACTGCAGCCAGAGAACGTGGCCCCTATGGTGCCAGCTGCTCCCTCTGCCTATGGGGTCAAAACACAGGGAGACAAACGGTCCCACCAGTGGGCTCTCCTCTGCTCCCCAGGTGCCCCCCCCCGCTTCTCCCTCACCTTGGCCCCCTTCATCCTCTTTCCACACAGGCACCAGGAGAACTGTTCGGATGGACCACACCTTCTTCCCTGGCTACAGAAAGACCCTGCTGAGCCCAGAGGAGATCCTACTTTCCATTGAGATCCCCTACAGCAGGGAGGTGAGCTGGCAGGAGCTGCTTCAGGCTCCGCCCACATTGCACGTGCTATCGGGGGGCCTCCTTAAGAGTTTTAGCATCCCTTGTCTTTGTCTCCGAACTGTGCCTCTGATGAACCAACCCCTTCCTCTCTGGACAATGAGATGGGGTAGGGCTGCAGAGGGCATGGACCATAGACCAGAGGGCTAGATGTGGCACCCCAAGGGAGTCATGTCACCTTTCTGAGTCCTGATGTCTTCATCTATAAAGGGGGCACAGTGTTACCTGCTGTGCAGGCTCTTGCAAGGACTGAAAATGAGTAACTCATAAGCTTCCTGGCAAATGCCTGGAAGCCAGCAGAGGTCACCAGCGAGTAGCTAACAGCACAGGCCCCAGAAGGAATCCAGCTGTTGGGATTTCTGGCCCTGCACTGGGGCCCTAGGTTCAGATAGTGGCGTGTAGGGTTTGCAAGCGAGTCAGAACCTCACTACTGACCTTGCACACAATGTTGATTCCCTAACCTTGCTTTGGGCTGCAGAATTTCTGCCTTTTGAATAGCTGGTCTGCTTGAGCAGCCCTGGACACTGCTGGCTGCCTGGCTTTTATGCCTTGGGTCCTGGGGAGGGCTGACCTGGGACAGTTCTCTCCTGTCTCAGCAGTCGCCAACTCAGGACACATTCCATGATGGGGTGGTTTGGGGAGTGCTGGGGAGCAGCTGTCAAGGAGGGCAAAGGGCTGACCTGAGCTCCTGCTGTCTCTGCCCTTGCCGATTTTGACCTCCTTAATGAGAATGCTAATTCAATTACAGCAATTACACCCCTGAGGTGGCTTCTTAATGATCTCCTAGTGCCTTTATGGACCATTTGGAGCAGTGATTCCTAGAGTTTTGAATTTCACAGATCACTGTTGTTTTTATTTATTTATTTTTATTTATTATGAGTGCCAGAAGGCAGCGAGAACAGACTTAGCATTATTCTGTTTTATCGTGCCAGGTATGGTCATTAACATATAGCATCATTTTATAAAAAAGGAGCTTTTAATAGCCAGAACTAGAAAGATTTCTCAAGAATGTTGTTGACGCTGACAGCTGGTGGCGCCCCGGTGAAAATGTCCCCGGGCAGGGCATGGCCTGGGGAGTGAACACCTGTAATCTCCTCTCCACTCCAGAACCAAGTTCCAGCGCTGGGCCCAGTGCCCCAGGGCCAGGTCATCACCCTGCAATCTGAGCTAGCCTGAGCATCAGGAGGGGCTCCAGGGCTCCTGCAGAGACGAGCCCGTGCCACTGGGGCATTGATGCTTCTCTGGCTCTTTCCCTAACCTCCCACCTTTGCTGTTGATCAGGACACACACGACATGGTCTCTTCCTAGAAAGTCTCTCACACTTTCTTCCTCTCCCTCTGTAGACCTTGGCTCCAACTCAGGAAACACAGGTACAAAGCTCAAAGGTCACAGTTGTTTTGTAGCGGGATACTCTTGCAGGAAGCAGGATTTCTGAGTCACCATGGCCTGGGCGGGGGGACCAGGAGCAGCCTGTGGAGTCTTCCTGTCCCGGCCAGGCCTGCTGAGGTCCCAAGAGCCTTCGGAGAGGCCAGCAGCTCTGACACTGGGCACCAGGGCTGGTCTCTGGGGAGCCTCCTTGTCTATCTACTTTTTTGGGGGAGACCACCCAGTCCCTGGCTTGCTTTTCTGACTAGCAGGAAGAATCCCTGCCCCTTCCCAGCCTCTCAGAATGTGTCCTGGAGATTTTCTGTCTTGTCTTTGAATCCTGGGACCGGCTCCCCACTGATTTGCGATGGCGCAGTCACCCCACCTCACAGCCCCGTGTCTCAGCCTGGCCACTTGCAGTTCCTGCAAAACAAGGTGGACAACAGGCTTCTGCCTGCTTATTCTTTCAGGGTGAGTTTTTCTCAGCATTCAAGCAGGCCTCCCGGAGAGAAGATGACATTGCTAAGGTGACCAGTGGCATGAGGGTCCTCTTCAAGACGGGGACCACAGAGGTAAAGGAGCTGGCCCTTTGCTTCGGAGGAATGGCCAACAGGACCATCTCAGCCCTCAAGACCACTTCCAAGCAGCTGTCCAAGTAAGAGTTCACACCAGATGAAGCGGCTGCGGCTGCTAGAGCCTTACTGCGATGCAGATAGCCACGGTTTCTATGGCTATTACTAATCTACCGTTATTACTACTCACCCAGTCAGGCACAGCGTAAGGACGTTTGGGGCAATGATGGACCACATACACAATAGTGGTCCTGTACGATACAAGGGAGCTGAAAATTTTCTATCGCCTCGTATTTTGACTGTACCTCTCTCTGTTTAGGGATGTGTAGATACACAGCTACTTACCACTGTTGGCAATGCCTGCAGGATTAAACACAGTTACATGCGAAGCCCCCTCCAGGATGTTTACACAATGAGAAATCACCTGCCAACACATTTCTCAGAACGTATCCCTGTTGTTAAGTGACATGTGACTAGTGTTCCCGCTGCTGTACTGCTATCATTACTGCTGCTACTTTCAATACGATTATTACTGCTAATTCTCGTATCATTGCAGCTACTACTGTTATTATTGTTCCCACTGCTGCTGCTTTTTACCACGACCACTATTACTGCTACCAGTAATATTGCTGTCACCACTGCTGTTACTCCTACGAATATCATGACTTTGACTAGTATTGCTATGGCTCTCCCTACTATTACCACCATGGCTACTTCTCTTTTACTATAAGTACTATCATTATTGATGCTACTATTACTACAGCAGTATTTAAAATGCTATTTGTAGTATTAGTAAATACTACTTGTAGTATTTACACTAATAGCGTTATGGCTGATACTACTGTTATTGCTATCACGACCCTTACTATTGCTGTGAGTACTGCTGCTACTATCAAAACTAGTAGCAGTATCACTGCTATTCTTGCTATTTTCTAGCTTTGTTGCTATAACTTTGTTGCTATTACTACTACTGTAACCGCTGTCACTGCTGCTGCTGTTACTGCTTGTAGTATAGCATTCCTACTACAACTACTAATTCTAAGTAGCAGTGCTACTGGCGCCATTGCTACTTTACTGATATGATTGCATCTTCTATTACTACTAATCCTACTTCTGCTTCTACTGCTATCATTATTATTGTGACCACTACTATTACTGGTGCTGCCATTGCTAGCATTACTACTAGTGGTATTGCTGCCCCTGTTACTAGTACTTCTATGTATACCATCCTATAGTATTACCATTGCTATTAATACGGATGTATTAAGTATTAATATTGATGCTATGACTATTTCTGTTATTAATACTGCTTTGCCACGGCTACCATATGACAGCAGTTGGATTAGGGACTTCAGTGGCACTTAGCCTGTGTAGTCTTTACAGTCTTTACATTGGAGAGATAAGGCTTACTTGAAATTTGCTTTCTTGGTTCCAAGACTGACTCAGTCACACAAATGAAGTTACTTAGTCTCTCTGATGCGTCAGTTTTCTCAGTGGTAAAATGCGTCTGAGACTTTGCCTACTGTTGTTTAAAGTTAAATTAAGAGCAATGATTCAGAGCCGGGCATGGTGGCGCAGGCTTGTAATCCCAGCATTTGGGAGGCAGAGACAGGAGAATCGCAGACAGCCTCAGCTACTTAGTGAGGCCCTTTGCAACTCAGTGAGACCTTGTGTCAAAATAAAGAATAAAAATTAGGGCTGGAGGTATAGCTCGGAGGTAGAATGGAGCGATGATTCGTATGATACAGTTAGGACATTGCCTAGCAGGTTCCAAGGACTCCGTAGGTTAAGTAACTTGTCTAAAGTCACATCGCTCTAAGTGTGTGAACGAAGGGGGTTGGTGTGACACTGAGGTGGGGTGGGGGAGCGCTCCCCACACTCTGCTCCCGCAGGTTCTGGAATGAGGAGCTGCTGCAGGACGTGTGCGCGGGCCTGGCCGAGGAGCTGCACCTGGCCCCCGACGCCCCTGGCGGCATGGTGGAGTTCCGGCGCACCCTCACCCTCAGCTTCTTCTTCAAGTTCTACCTGACGGTGCTGCAGAAGCTGGGCAGAGAGAACCCAGGAGCTGTGAGCGAGGGACCCGGCCAGGTGCGGGTTCTTCTGGGGAGTCGGGAGGCCGGTGTGGGCGGTGACCTGCTCCTCCCCTCTCCATGTCCGAGCGCAGAGGAGCTAGAACAGACACAGGCCTGGGAGACACAGATACAAAAGCCAACCAGCTGGCAGGTTAGGGGTCACGGGCTCGTATCCTGTCTCTGCCCTTACTCCCTGCCTGTGGGCCTGAATAGCCCCAACTATGTCCCGGCCATGAGATCTGCAAAAGCGGCAGGTGGACCAGGCGGTTCTTTAGGAATAGAGCTGATAGCTGTGGCTCTCCATGTGGAAAGGGAGAGCGCAGCGTGATGAGAGGTCCGGTGGGGTGAGAACGGAAGGTGGCCGCGTGCACTGCACACGGATGTGCGCTCAGGAGACCGTGCTGGTTGAGGCGGAGCCCCGCCCCCAAGAGTTCACCAATGGGCGTTTATTGTGCACCTGTTATCCACCCTGGGACACTTGGTGTGAAGGAACAGCCCAGAGTGGGAGAGAAGGAGTCAGTAAAGGCCAGCCTGGGGCAAGAACGAAGGAAAGGGAGTGTGGAGAGAGCACAGTGAGAGAAGGCTCTTCAGAGGAAGGGTAGGGACAGCAGGCGAAATTCTCCTGTGTGTGTGTGTGTGTGTGTGTGTGTGTGTGCGCGCGCGCGTGCGTGCCTGGGGATTGAACCCCCTGGCTCTGATCAAACCCACTGGCATTCTCTACCTCTGAGCTACATCCCCAGCCCTATTTTATTTTTATTTTGAAATAGGGTTTCACTAGGTTGATGACAGTCTCGCTACTTGCTGAGACAATCCTCGAACCTGTGATCCTCCTGTCTCAGCCTCCCAAGTACTGGGATTACAAGTGTGCATCACCATGCCCTGCCAAATCCCTCTTTAAAACATTACAATACTTCTGTTTTTCTGATTATAGAAATAACAAGGACTTACATGTGTTAAAAATTTTTTAAATACAGATTGTATGAAGAAAAAGTAACCTATAAAACAGATTGTGTAACAGCAAAACTATTACCACTACTCTCAGATCACAGAGAAAAATCACTGCTAATGTTTTGGTTTATTCCTCTGATCTCTTCCCTACATTTATCTGCCCATCTATCATTCACACTATTGGCCACATCTCTCTCTCTCTGTTTCTATCTGTCCTTCCATCCATCTATCAATATATCTATCATCTTGCTACTTTTTGATTTGGATATATCATTTTTCTAAACAGATTTGGGATCACACTGTATAAAGAGTTCTACATCTCCCCTTGCTTTAGCTGCGATAATAGTGCAAACATATTCCATATTATTCAAGACTTCCCCTGGAATTGAGGAGTGCGAGGAAGACTTTTTCAGGAAGGCGGAGGGTGAGGGTGGGGAGGATATTTCCAACAGAGACAGCAGCGTGCATAAATGCGGGAGGGAGGAGAAGCTGGGTGTGTGGAGAGAGCCTGGCCGCTCAGTCTGCTGGGTCAGGGCTGGAGATGATGCTGGGAGGTTTTTCAGTTTGAGCCCAGAGCCCATTGCTGGATGCTGAGGTAGATCCAGCCAGTATCCAAGGGGTATGGAAGTGTGTGTGGGGGGGGGGGAAGCCCTGTCACCTCCTACGTCGTGGCGCGACATAGCCACGCCTCCTCTGCGGTCTACTCTCCACAGACGTGTGGGAAACTGGACCCCACCTTCGCCAGTGCCACTCTGCTCTTTCACAAAGATCCTCCAGCCAATGTCCAGCTCTTCCAAGTGAGTACCCACGGCATATGCTACTATCAGGGGCCTGAGCAGGCCGCATCTGAGGGCCAGTGTCCGGCCGTTGGCCAAGGACCCCCTAGAGTTGTGTGTAGGTGCATAAAGCGCCGTACTCTTGCGCATGCGTGTCCAGTGAAGGAGGCGGGAATCGTGTGACGTCGGCGTAGCTACTTCCCCTGTGTTGACCCAAACTTCTTTGTTATGATTAGTCTGTACTTGTTCCTTAAAGAGATTTTCCCCCTATTTTATTCTTTGTGGCCTCTCTGTGGAACTGATGTGCAAAGACAGAAGTCTTCCTGAGTGTGCACACACACACACACACACACACACACACACACACACACGCACACCATTCTATGAGCTACAACTGTTTGAGAGGCACCAGGTAAGGGGTGAACAAACTTTTCCCATAAACATTTTAGGTTGTGAATGTCATACCGTCTCTATTGCAGCTTCTCAGATCTGGCACTGTAGCACAAAAGCCGCTGTAGGAAATCCATAAATGCATATGTTGTGTTCCAGTCAAACTTTATTTGCAAAACCAAGCAATGGGGCAGGTTTAGCCCACAGACCGAAGCTCGCTGACTCCTGCACTAGAGGGTAACGTCCAGAGCACCAACTCCAAGGCATAACTTCGGTTTGAACCCAAACCCTGCCATTTCACAACTGTGTGGACTTGGACAATTTACCCTCTCTGTGCCTCTTGGACAGGTTAATTACACCCACCTGCACACATGGATAATAATGGCACCTGTTTTCATAGGTTGGCTGAGGATTAAATGTGTTAATAAAAGTAAATTACTTAGCTCTTGGCATGCTGTAAACACTCAATAGATATTAATTATTACCATTACTTTAAAAAACAAAAACAAATTTATTACACAATTGATACATCATAAAACATTTTGGGGAAAAAATTTAGAGAAGAAAATAAAAATCACTCAAAATCTCACCTCCAAGAGAAAATCATTATTTTTTAGTTCTATTTTTCCTATGCATATATGGACATTAATTTATGATATTTATAACATATCTTTTTCCTATAGAATTAGAATAAGTATCTATCTATACACACATGCATATAATGTTTTATGTCTTTTTTTCTTTTCTCTTTTTTTTATTTTTGGTGCACTGTATTCATACATCATAATGGGATAAAAAACTTGTGTGGACATACATGCACACATCGCCCAGGTAGTCCCTACCCAATCCCCACCCCATTCCCTCCCCATCCCTCCTTCCCATGCTTGGCTTAGTGGTTTTTATGTCCTGTTTTTATATGAACATTCTTTCCTTCTAATTAAAATGCTGCAAAAGTATGTTTTCATGGTTGCATACTATTCTACAGTGTATGTGTGTGTGTGTATATATATATATATATATATATATATATATATATATATATATATATATGACATATTCTAGGGCATAGCATAACCCAGTTCACAATTTAGGATTCCCCTCTTGTTTTTTTTTCTTTTTTTTCTTTTTGGTTCCATGATAGACCTCCATTATGACCTCCCTTGCCAATGACTTCTTATGTGCCTCTCTGTTGCCTTCACACATAAAGGCCCTTCTGTCCCATCCATCCCCGCCCCTTGGGTTGGCTTTGCTGTCTAGATTCAGGCTCTCCCCGTGTTCCCTGGGGCTGTAGCAGAGTAGCACCCTCAGCCTGACTCTTGACCATACTGTTCCAGGAGGTACCCAAAGGCCAGTCTGAGGAGGACATGGTGGGCCGGCCCATGCCCCACCTGGCCGCGGACATGCAGGCTTCTGGGGAGGCTGTGTACTGTGATGACATTCCTCGCTACGAGAACGAGCTGTCCCTCCGGTTGGTCACCAGCACCAGAGCCCACGCCAAGATCAAGTGAGTGAAGTAGCCATGGGGAGCCAGTAGAGGGCGCAGGCACTCTGGAGACACTTCTCCCATCCTGCCAGGGACCTGAGATGCACAGATAAGGAGGGGAATCCTCCAGCCTCCTTCCCCTCCAGAGGAAGGTGGAAGAGCTCACTGCATCTTCCTAGAGTGTGCGGGGGAACTCAGGGTTCTCCAGCACCCGCGGAAGTTCTGCTCACAGGGCTGATTCTGAAAGGCAGCAGAGGCCAGATGAAGAAAGCCTGGGAGCCCTAAACAGGAGGTTGCACTTGGCGGGAAAAGCAGCTGGTGAGAGGCTCTTACAGGACCAGGTCAGGTTTGCATGTGGGATACGGGGCTAAACTCAAGCACAAACTTTCTGGAGCACTTCCATTAGCACTAGAAAGAAGAACATGGCCTTAGCGTGTGACCACCAGGTGGAAGCCCTGTTCCAGAGCTGAGCAGCCAAGACCTGCACCAGTGCTCTGAAGTTCTCAGTTACCCCACCTGTAGCAGGGCACTCGTGAGGGTTAGCGAGAGTGTCCGCACAGCCCCTAGCAGAGAATAGTCACGCGTATGTGTTCATGGAGTGTTAAGGGCCTGAACAGTGAGAGTTGATACCTCAAAAACAAAAACAAAATAATACCCAACACTCATAAGATGCCTGATATTTGCCATAACCTAGTTTTAAGCATTTTACCTATATTGGCTTTTTTTTTTATCCCTCACAAAAACCCTATAAGCAGGGCACATTTATATCTCTCTGTTCCAGTCAAGGAAACAGAGGCACAAGCAGGGGGCGTTGGCTGCCCCAGGCCACACCGTGGGTAGGTGCCAGTCTGTGCTGGGAGCCCGGCAGCATTAGCACCTGGGCCATGCTGCCCCTTTATGTCCAAGCTGGACACTGAGCCTCAGACCCCGACAGCATCGGGGGAATCCCTTCCTTGAGCCCCACCACACTGTGAATTACGGATGGATTCTCTTTGATCTTTTTTTGTGGTACTGAGGATTGAACCCAGGGTCATTCGACATCTGAGCAACACTCCAGCTCTTTTTATTTTATTTTATTTTAATTTTTGAAACAGGGTCTCATTAAGTTGCTGAGGGTGTAAGCTGCTGAAGCAGTCCTCAAATCTGTGATCCTTCTGTCTTAGCTTCCCAAATGTTGTTTATATAGTGTAGAAACAGACTCCAAGAATGGGATCCAGACACAATTAAAACATAACAGATAAATAATCCCTTCCAGGTTCATGGTGGGGGGAACCCTCAGTTTCTGGGGTTTCCAGCTATGGGGCAAATTGTTTGGCCTTCCCTTGGCTTGAGCTCATGTTGACCCTCGCTGTCTACACTCCAACCACCTCTGTCAAAGCAGTGTGAGGACGGGCATAGGAGGGTATGGGGTGGACACTGTAGTGCAGACTTTGGACAGGTTGCTTAACTTCTCGGAGCTAGAATTTCCCCACATATAAAATGGCGGTAATGATAATTGCTTTTGGGGTTTTTTTTTGTGAGTATTAACTGTCTGAAAGATCGTAGGTACTTCAGTTTCCATGCCTTTCCCTGAGAAGCCTCCGCCCTACTTTTCCCATGGGGTGTGGGCCAGAGCGACTAATGCACAAGTTAGACGTGATAATTGCTAAACCCTCTAAGCATTGCCCCTTTGGAGTCTGTATTGCCTACTTATGTCTAGGGCGCCCTGCTATGCAGGGATAGAACTGTTAATGTGGGGGAGAAATTTAGCTGTGGGCAGATATTCAGGCCCCTGGTGTTCTGGGAGGGTGTTAGCTGATGGTGGGGATTTTAACCTTAGCCAGCGCTCTCCCTAGGAAGCGGCTCCCTTGCAGATGGAGACCAGACAGGGCCTAGCATCTGGTCCATGGAGGCAAGGCCTGCTTTATGCATCTTATTCCCCTCAGCACGATGGCCTACACATGCATTTAATTAACATCTGCAGAAGAGAATAGAATAGCCTGGTGTGGTGGTGTATGCTTATAATCCCAGCGCTTGGGAGACTGAGACAGGAGGATCGCACCGGTTCAAAGCCAGCCTCAGCTACTTAGTGAGGCTCTCAGCAACTTAGTGAGACCCTGTTTCCAAATAAAGTATAAAATAGGTCTGGAAGTATAGCCCAGAGGAAGAAAAGCCCCTGGGTTCCACCCCTAGTACCACACACAATAGAATAGAATAGAATAGAATTATATCTAATAGAAAAGAAGACAGGAGAGGGTGGAGGAAAGCTCATTGGAACGAGGGCAGGTTACCCAGTCCAGATGATGTATCTCCTGCTTCTCTGTTGACCTGCCCCCCCCCCCGACTTCCTCCTGCAGGTCCATAGACACTTCAGAAGCTAAGAAGGTGCCAGGGTTTGTTTGCTTCCTCTCAGCTGATGATATCCCTGGGAGTAATGTGACTGGAATCTGTAATGATGAAACAGTCTTCGCAAAGAACGAGGTATGCTTGTGTTTTTTTTAATTATGAAGTAAATGGAATAAGTATTCAAGTTTTGATTTGTGCTCATTGCTCCAAATCCCTAATCTTGAAAGATTCCACATTTGCATATATCATGGCCAGCATTCCAGTTGGCCAGTATTTAGAACAATCCATAAAGTGATACAAAATGTCACTTGAGCTGGGTGTGGCGACACATACCTGTAATCCCAGTATTTGGGAGGCTGAGAAAGGAGGATTGCAAGGATAGGAGGATCGCAAGTTTGATGAAAGCCTTAGCAAAGAAGTAAAACTCTCAGCAACCGAGTGAGACCCTATTTTAACACAAAAAATAAAAAGGGCTGGGTGTGTAGGTTGGAAATAGAATACCCCTGGGTTTATTCCCCAGTACCAAAAAACAGTAAATAAATAAATATATAGATAAATAAATAAAAATGTATATGCTACCTGTTTGTTTAGTTGATGGCAACTGTTTGTAAATGGTAGGATGATGCCATGCCAACAAGACAGTAAAACAAGGCTGCTTATTACTATTATTTTTTTTTGTGTGTGTGTGAGTCTGGGGATGGAACCCAGAGGCATTTGACCTCCGGGCTACACCCCCTGCTCTATTTTTTATTCTTTATTTTGAAACAGGGTCTCACTAAGTTGCAGAGGGCCTCATTAAGTAGGTGAGGCTGTCTGCAAACCGCGATCTTCCAGTCTCAGCCTCCCGAATGCTGGGATTACAAGCATGCACCACCACACTCGGCTCTGCTTATTATTATTATTATTATTATTATTATTATTATTATTTTTTTTTTTTTGGTGGTACTGGGGTTCCTGGAAGCCCTTCTACCTCCGGGCTACACTCCCAGACCTATTTTTACATTTTTATTTGAAAACAGGGTCTCCTAAGCCAGTGCGTGCGGCTGGCTTTGAACCTGCGCAATCCTCCTGTCTCTGCCTCCCAAGCGCAGGGATTACAAGCGTGCGCCACCACGCCCGGCAATCTGCTTATTATTTTTTTTTTGTTTTTGTTTTTTTTTTTTAATTTTATTTTATTGGTGCACTGTATTCATACATCATAGTGGGATACAAACTTTTGTAGACATACATGCACACATCGCCCAGTCAGCCCCCACCCGATCCCCACCCCATTCTCTCCCCATCCCTCCCTCCCATGCTTGGCTTAGTGGTTGACATCTAGTATTATAGCAATTTATCCAAAATTAAAAATGATAATCTCACATAACAGTTTCATTTGTCTGATACCAAGCTTTTGATGACTTAAAGATAACATTTCAATATTTCTTTTTACTTTCTTTCTTACCAGAGAATATTTTTTTCTTTTTTTTAGGTGAAACTATCATATATTTATTTTTCAGAAAAAAATCTATCCTGATATGGAATATGGACTCTAGATACCCAAAACAATCTCGAAGCAAAAACAAAGCTAGAAGATGTATATTTTCTGATTTCAAACCATATAAAGCTACAATAATTGAAACAGTGTAGTACCGTTCTAAAGGCAGATATATAGACCATTGGAGTTAAATACAAGCCTAGAGCTAACTTCTTCCCTATATTGTCAAGTTATTTTTGACAAGGTTTCCACGAAGATTTGGTGGTGGAAATAATAATCTTTTAACTAAATATTGTTGAAAAATAATAATTATATGGAAAAGAATAAAATTGGACCCTTACCTAATCCCACATACAAGTATTAACTCAAACTAGATAAAAGACCTAAATATAAATCTTAAGACTATAAACTTTTAGGAGAAAATCTGGGTCATAAAACCTCACAACATTGAAATTGACAGTGATTTCTTGGATATGATTTCAATGGCACAGGCAACAGAAGAATATACAAACTCCCTAAAAAATAAAAGAAAATATTGTATATCCAAAGACAATGTAAACAGAGTTAAAAGTTACTAATAGAATTGGATAAAATATTTCCAAATGCTATATCTGAAGGTATATTAATATTCCAACTAGAAATCCTAAAAATTAACAACAATAAAGGCAAACAATACAATTTAGAGATAGGTAAAAGACTAACATAAATAATGAATCTCCATAGATAACCAATCTTAGTTGTCTGTTGGATGGAAACTCTTGTTTCTCTGGTTCTGGTGAGTGTTACCTATTTCTTCTTTGTAGTTAATCTCTTTGAGTATTTTCTCTAGCGCTGGTTTTGAAGACATAAATTCCTTCAGTTTCTGTTTGTCATGGAACCTTCTTATTTCTCCATCTAATTGGATAGAAAGTTTTGCTGGATAGGAAATTTTTGGCTGGAAGTTGTTTTCTTTCAGAGTTTGGAATATGTTACTCCAAGCCCTTCTGGCTCTCATGACTTGGTTTGGGAAGTCTGGAGTGATTCTAATTGGTTTGCCTCTGAATGTCACTTGGCCCTTTGTTTTTGTTGCCTTTAAGATTCTCTGCTTGGCTTCCACATTGGTCATTTTGACAATTATATGGCGTGGGGATCCTCTTCTCGGATCCTGTCTAAAGGGAGTTCTATAAGTTGCCTGGATCTGTGTATCAACCTCTTGCTCTATATTTGGAAAATTTTCTGCTATTACTTCCTTGAAGAGATTGTTGATCCCTTTGGTATCACTTTCTTTTCCCTCCTCTATTCCAATTATTCTTAGGTTAGCTCTCTTAAGATGGGCCCATATTTCTTCAATGTCAGATTCCTGCTGTTGGATATCTTTTTCTAGATTAGAAACTATGCATTCATTTTTGGATTGCTCATCTTCTAAGAGCGAGATTCTGTTCTCCATGTGGTCTAATCGGTTGTTTATGCTTTGAATTGAGGCCTTTACTTCATTAATTGCATCCTTTATCTCTTTTTGGCTCTCTCTGAGTTCTTTTCGAAGCACCTCTATTATTTCTACAGTTATTTTCCTGATTTGATCTTCTAGAAATCTCTGATTTTCTGTTTTATCGGGTTCTGATGTTGTGGGGTTGTGGGCATTCATTGCTCCAGTATTATTCCTCTTTCCCATGATTTCGGAAGTTTGTGCCTTCTCTGGGTTCTTCCCTTGGGTCACTATGACTTCACTTAAGGTGCTCTGGATCTCGAGTCTGTATTATCTCAGACCCTACTACTCCTTTACTGGGTTGTATCACAGAGTCTCCGACCCAGGGAGTCGATAGAGGCTGCTTTAAACTATGGGGGGTGCCAGGTTGCACGCTCTCCTATGGTGTGATATCTCTGCCACCACCACTCCCTCACTGGGTCAAGTCCCAGAAGGCACAATACTGGGATTTCTCCTCTGTGGCCCGCAATTTGACTCACTGTTCTTGAGTACGTAGATGTAGCTGTACTGGACTCGGTGAATTCACTGCTGCTGCCGCCGCCGGTGGCAATATGGCGCCTCTGCCACGCCCTCGGCCATGAGGCTGGCGTATTTTTTCTTCTCTGGTTTTGATTTCCACTCTGAATCCCTGCAGCGTGTGCTGAGCTCAGCCACTGGGAGCTTTAAATGCTGTCTGCGCCGAAAGATCCCGCTTGGCTGTTCCGCATCGGCTCACCTCGGCTTGCTGTAGCCGTCCGCTGTGTTCGCCGCTGCCGCCGGCAGTATGGCGCTGCTGCCATGTCCTCGGGCGCGTGTGTCTCCTCTGTGGCCCTGAGCTCTGTTCTCAGTCCGCTTTCTCTCTGGAGCCTGGTGGTTTTTTTGTTTTTCTGGTGATGGTGTTTTCTGGCTATGAAAGGCGCTCTTTTTGTGGTAATGGAGATTGGTTGTTAGCGGGACTCTTAAGCCCCGCTTTTCTCGGTCGCCATCTTCCAGGAAGTCTGCTTATTATTTTTGAACTAAGAATTGGATTCCTAAAAATAAGTTCTTTTATTAAAAGAAAATGAGAATACATTAAATGAACTCACTAGAAAATAACTCACAATATCACCATGATGCGTACTGATAACTCACTTCTATGAAAGTTCGCCTATTGATTTTAACTATAGAGAATTCTGCAACAGCAAAGACTTTGCAAATCTTTAACACTGTTTTTTAATGATAATCCTTGTATTTTACTCATACAATGGTTCTCAGATGGCCATTTTATAATTCCAGTCCAGATCAAATCTTGCAAATTAGATATGAGTAGGTGTTGCTGAAAAATAAATTCACCTTTTTATTGATATAAATGTGAATGAAAGAATAAAAAGCTCCAAATATGAAACACAAGGACCCTACAGGGGAAACATCTGAGAGAAGAACAAATCATTTTACAAGCTTCAAGAGCCCCCAGGAGCACTGCTAGCATTTGGTTACTGAGAGTCAGCTAGATACACCACCACTACATTAACCAGCAAAGTCAATAACTGAACTGGGTCCTTAGATAATTGCATAAGAGATGCACATGCTAAGAATTGATTAATATTGTTAGAACTTTTATATCCCAAAGCAATGAGCTGGACAACAATTTTTTTACTATTTATTTTTGAGGGACTATTTAATGAAAATGATCTCTGGAGGAGCTCCATTAAGTTTTTCTAGAACTGAGTTATTATAAGAAAACAACAATCATTATTATATAAATTGGGAAAAAAATCTCACATATGGTCATCAAGTCCAAGGACCAACATTTGTGAGCATCTGGTTTTCTGCATCTAGATGAAATAAGAAACATACTTGCAGACTTTGGGTAGAAATCTGGGAAACAGCACATGAAAGAGAGTAGTGTGATGGAAAGATTATAAAATAAAACAAACAAACAAACAAACAAACAAAAACCAAGTCGAGGCCCAAGAGTTAGTTGTGGCGAGTAACTAGCCAGGTGTGACCTGGCCTTCCAGTCTTCACCTCCTCTTTGAAGACCAAGGGCACTGGAGTAGACCTGAACTGACACACTCTGATGCCATCTCTCTTGTCTGGCTCATGACAGACCTCTACAACCAGTTGCTACATTCTGTCCTGTGCAGTGTCCCAGTGGGCTACTGAGATTGAAACATCAACATTGGCCCTTGAAATGAAGTTGGCTTCCCTTCTGATCTCAGTGTTCTATTCCAGTTCTTCAGATCCTAAGCACATAGGCACATAGTCTCAATTAGTAGGATGAGGAAAGGAAAAGGCTCCAGGGCATTCCTAGAGCGTACTTGGCTTGTGAGAGCAGGAGCTTCCTTTGCCTTTCTGAACCATCGATAATTTGATTCAGGAGGAGTTTTCAGTTATGTCCTTTGACAATCTGATTTTGCTCCTAGGTTACATGCATTGGGCACATCATTGGGGCTGTGGTCACTGACACCCCAGAACATGCACAGAGAGCCGCTCAAGGGGTTAAAATCACCTATGAAGACCTTCCAGCCATCATTACAATCGAGGTACCTGCCTGTGTGTGGGGGGGTGAGATCCCTATCCCTGAAGGCACATTTATTAGGATCCTCCAGAGGAGAGTTGAATATCAGATGGGGATGCCTGCAGAGGGTCTTCAACTTACCGTGGTTCTGCCTGAGTGACTTTTTGTTTTTTCAACTTTATAGTGGTATGAGGGCATACCCAACAACCATTCTGCTTTTCACTTTCAGTATAGTATTCAACAAATTACATGGGCTAGTCACTACTTTATTTTAAAATATAGCTTGCGTTGGATAATTTTGCCCAACTATGGGCTAATATATGAGTGCTGTGTATGTTATGCTTGCTAGGTTAGGTTTATGCTACATGCACTTTTGACTTATGACATTTGATTTATGGGGATGTAACCCCATTGTAAGTCAAGGAGCACTTGTAAGTGAATTTTAAAATCCCATCCTGCCCTGGGGGTTTTTGGTCTCAGGAAATCTTCCCTTTTATAATCTTAGTTTTATTCTAACAGTCAAACTGAGTTTCTTTTTCCCCAAGTTTTGACTCCAATTGGTTCCTTACGGGATTATTTTATTTTCTTCAAGAACCAGGGTTATCCATGTATAGCTAGGGAAATGAGGTACATGGCTCCCTGGCTTCAATAGAACTTGTTTTAAGTCTGTGTGTGGAGCTCACAGAGATTCATGCATAGAGAGAGGCAGTGATCAGAGAGCTCCTTTTCCCCAGTCAGAACCATCTTCCTTCCCCTGAACGTCATGTTACTGAAGGTTCCTTTTGATCCCTAGGATGCTATAAAGAATAACTCCTTTTATGGATCTGAGCTGAAGATCGAGAAAGGAGACCTCAAGAAGGGATTTTCTGAAGCAGATAATGTTGTTTCAGGTATCAGCAGGCATGGAGGCATGGAGTGACTTGGTTTGCAAATTAAATTTAAAAAAAATATATTCAAACCCTGGAGCAGGGAAGTAGGTTTTTTTTTTTTTTTTCTAATGGAAGATCTCTTCTGACATTTGTAACAAAACAGTAGATCTTTGGCAGGGATATAGCCCCACTCATCTTGGTCTTTACCCTTCTGTCTCCAGTCTGGGTACACCTAAGTGACCTAGAGAGATTATACATAATGTATTCTGATTTAAAAACTTGTCTAGGGATGATCATAGTCACAGATGTGGCCAGCTTTGGATCTTTCAGGCCTCTAGGCATAGACTCCTCCCCCTCCCCATCTGCCTTATCCATCCTTGGCCAGCTGGGGCCCCTCCCCTGTCTTCCCTACTGTCTCTGACTTTGTGAAATTGGGTCCTTAGCTCTCAGCCCAAGGATGATGATTAACCCTTTTGGAGTTGCTTTCCACATTGGCTCATGGACTTCGCAAAGTCACTAGCAAGCCAGTTCCCCAGCAGGCCTGATAGCTCCACTTCTGGAAGGATGCTCTTATTTTCAACTTTTTAAAATCACATCTGTTAATTCCTTTACCTTCTCCCAGATTTTACAATAATAGTTTTAGAAGTTTGTGATTCCCACTGGCCTCAGTGGGAGGAGAACTTTGCAGCTGATGTATTTCAGCGTCCTTTTGGTTTCTTTATTGGGATGAGGATGTATAACTCACTGATGGCTAAGACTTTGAGATACTTTTCCACCCCAGCTGGGGAAGCCAGAAGTTCCCTGTGAGCACCTGGCTCCTTCCCAGGCCTCTTAGTGGAACACTCTCTCCTTAAGTGAACACCACCCTCTGCAGCTGAGCTCACAGTGGGCTCCCATTGCTTCTGCAGGGGAATTGTACATTGGTGGCCAGGAGCACTTCTACTTGGAGACCCACTGCACCATCGCGGTCCCCAAAGGCGAGGCGGGGGAGATGGAGCTCTTTGCGTCTACACAGAACACCATGAAGACACAGGTAGGTGACCTGTGGGTCAACACAGGGCGTTGGGACAGGGACCAGGAGGGCAAGGTAGCAAAAGAGGGAGGTCTGGTTTGGTCCTAAGGGAGCTTGAGTATGATGGTCCTGGGAGCCAGACCCTGTCACCAGTGAGCTGATGGCTCTGAGCTTTCCTCATCTGTAAAATGGAGCCTGGTAGGGTCATTGTATCCATCAGATGAGTTTGAATACAGGTGCTAGAGCCTGGTAATTAGCTTTTATCATCCTAGTACTTTATGCCTTGGCTAAGTCATACCTAGCCTTGGTTTCCTTATTTTTGAAATGAAAGTGATGGGTTAAGTAACAGCCAAAGGGACCTTTAACTTAGCTGCTGTAGCTCAGATACTCTCTATTGCCTGTAAAAGGACAGTGATCGCTGGCAGTTTTGGTAGCTGGACCCAGCCCAGCCTTTGCCCGGATGGAATGATTTCTGGCTCTGAAGGGGTGCTGTGATCTCGCCTCCCCCCCCCCACCTTGCTTCAAAACCATTGTCTGGGTTTTTGAGTTCAGTATGCAGTGACTGATAAGTATGGGACCTACCTCCTAACAGAGGGCTGTGCCAGGAGGCATGGGAGAGGATTGTCCCTCCAGGAATCTCGAAGTTCCCAGCAGTAATGATGTCCATGAGTATTGGCAACCTTGGGGTGAGGCCTGAAGTGATTCAGATGACGTGTCACTATAAGACCTTTATCTCTCCCCACAGAGCTTCGTTGCGAAAATGTTGGGGGTTCCAGCAAACCGGATTGTGGTCCGAGTAAAGAGAATGGGAGGAGGCTTTGGGGGAAAGGAGACTCGGAGCACTGTGGTGTCCACGGCAGTGGCCTTGGCTGCCTACAAGTGAGTTCTAGAGCCTGTTTCTCCCAGTGGGCTTTGGGAAGAGGATCAAGGCCACTTCTTCCAGGAAGTCTTCCTGAATCCCACCCTATTAAAAGTAGATTCCCTTTGCTTTGAGTTCTCGGGGCTCTGTATTTAGAGCCCTTGGGTGGAAGGATGAGGGCAACAGGGCTTGTTTCTTTATGTTCTGGCCCACATTGTATTCTTATCTCCCCTACGTGGTCATGAGCTCCCCAAGGACAAGGATAGGCCACACATCTTGATATTCTCTGTCCTGGGCAGCACAGCTCCTGCGCAACAAGGTGGCTCAGCCCAGGTCTGCTGTGTGCCTGGGAAAGGGAAGCCTCCTTACTTTTAGAATCCCTGAAACTGCCGGGGCTGGGCTGCTGTGGAAGGCTCATGGGTCTCTAACCCTCTGGGTCCTCTCCTCAGGACAGGCCGCCCTGTGCGCTGCATGCTGGACCGGGATGAAGATATGCTGATAACTGGTGGCAGACATCCTTTCCTGGCCAGATACAAGGTTCTGGATGGGGCGGGTGGTGTCATCTTGTGAGGACCCTAGGAATTAAGGTCCAGAGACCCTGGGCTCACTCCAACTTTTTGCACAACTGTAGAAATTCAAGGAGAAATAGTAGCACTGAGAGCAATTCAAATTGGCCATCAGACACGCTGAAAGGTGTGCTGGAGGAGGCTGCCAGGCTGCTTCCCAAGCGATGCCCCAGGGTGGCCTTCCTGACTTGTAGGAATCTGCTATGGTCTGAATCTGGTCTTCAGCGAGTCAGGCTTAGGAACATGATCTGTCAGCAGACCCGGCCTAATTCCATCACCAGGAGCCTAACGGCACATGCCTGTAGCCTGAGGTAGAAATCACAACAACCACTTAGCAATTTACAAAGAGAAATAAGATTTCCCAGGGTCATAAGCACAGGCTGTTTGAGTGGGTGCCTGGTCTGTCAGACCGTGGTTGGGAGCTGCCCCAACTTCTCTCTGGGACAGTCCCTTTTCTGGGCTCCTTGGGTGACAAGTTCCAGTGCTGAGCAAGTCACCCTTTCCCTATACACATCAGGACAGCCCGACAAGGCTGGGCTAGCTCTGTAACAGGGGCCTCTCTCTCCACACACTGCTCTTGAACAAGGTCTTTTTCACCTATTCTGACTTGGTTTCATGATTTATTTTGCAGTACTGGGGATTGAACCCAGGAGCATTCTACCTCTGAGTTATTTTCCCAGCCTAATTTTTTATTCTTTATTTTGAAATAGGGGTCTCACTAAGTTGTAAAGGGTCTCACTAAGTAGCTGAGACTGGCCATGAACCATCCTCCTGTCTCAGCTTCCCAAATACTGGGATTACAAGCCTGTCCCACCATACCCGGCTTGGTTTCATGAATAAAATTGCATTTTTTTTTTCAGTACTGGGGGTGGAACCCAGGGACACGTTACCTCCAAGCTACACCTCTAGGCCTAATTTTTAGTCTTTTCATTCTTTGAAATAGGGTCTCACTGAGTTGCGAAGGGCCTCACTAAGTAGCTGAGGCTATCTGCAAACTGCCATCCTCTGGTCTCTGCCTCCCGAATGCTGGGATTATAAGCGTGCGTCACCATGCCCGGCCACATTTTTTATTTTTAAATTCTTATAAACCAGGGAGGAATTTTACTTTTACCTGCTATCCCAAAGCGGCGAGGGAGTCTGCAGTGTCTCCTGGTTTCTCTCCCAGCTCTCCCTCCCTCCCTGCCCTATCATGACAAACTTCCTCCTTTCTGCCTCCTCACTCCCTCTCCTGGGAGCTGGGGCAGGTGGGAGGAACCTGGAGCTGGAGCCAGAGCTCAGGGCAGAGGAGCCTGGCACACCACGGGGGTTTAGGCTCCTCTCCACCCATCACAGTCTGCTGATCTCTCAAGGCCACCTTGTTTTCTATTCCAGTGTGATTCCTTGTCCTTTCTGTTTCCTTCCGGTGGCAGGAGTGGGAGCAGAGGGCTGGGGTCAGCCAAGGGAGGGGACCTGAGAAGCCCTCTCCTCTTACCAGGTTGGCTTCATGAAGACTGGGAAGATCGTGGCTCTGGAGGTGGATCACTTCAGCAACGCAGGGAACACCCAGGACCTCTCTCAGGGTGTGAGTAGGACCCAGCCCTGCGCCCGGGGGGGCGGCTGGGGGTCGGGAGCACGCCCCACTGCCTGTTGGCACACATGGGCCAGGCCTCCCCGATTCCTGCCTGTCTTTGCTCTAATACTTACTAACTGGTCCCCACCTCAGGTTCCTATCCTTAACTAACCTCTAAAGCACAGGGATGATCACTTTATTTCATATTATTGCCATATTTCCTGCTCAAGATATTCTGCCAAGCAAATTTAGTTACAAAGTTTTATATATGTACATGCACATAGTCAGGTAATACTGAATATATATATTCAAAATAAAAGCCTTAGACAAATTAAACTTAACAGAGTTTAATTGAGCAAAGAACAGTCTGTCAACCCAGCAGCGCTCAGAGCCAGGGGAGGTTCGGAGAGCTTTGCTTACAGCTTGGGCAGGTGACATGTACGTAGGGAAAGCAGAAGCGCGGTATGGGAACAGCTCAGTCGGTTACAGCCTGACCTTTGCCCCATTTGAATGCGGTTTGATCTGTTGGCTGCCTGTGAGAGACTGATGTTTGGTGACTGTGATTGGCTGAGGCACAGCTATTGGTTACAAAATATATTCTTATGCTGGGCCTGGTGGCCCACTCTTGTAATCCCAGCATTTGGGAGGCTGAGACAGGAGGATCACAATTCACAGATAGCCTCAGCTATTTAGTTGGGCCCTTTGCTACTCAGTGAGACCCTGTTTCAAGATAAAGAATAAAAAATTAGGGGCTGGGCGTGGTGGCGCATGCTTGTAATCCTGCTCTTGGGAGGCGGAGACAGAAGGATTGCGCAGGTTCAAAGGCAGCCTTGCTAATTTAAGAGATCCTGTTTCCAAATAAAAATATAAAAAATAGGTCTGGGAGTGTAGCCCGGAAGTAGAAGGGTTTCCAGGAACCTCAGTACCACCACAAAAAAAAAAAAGGAAGAAAAAGAAAAGAAAGGAAGAAAAAGAAAAAATAGGGCTTATGGTAGACTTCTAATTAGTTTATGTAGAGTTAGGTTGCAGTTTGTTATAAAATAACTCAAGTACAGAGGCACCCTTGGGCAAAACTTAGTTCACTTTAATAATACATAGAGTAGAAATATGTGGTCCTTCTGCCACAGCCTCCTGATTAGCTGGGATTATAGGCATATACCACTTCACCTGGCTTCTCTAGTAGTGTGCGTGCGTGCGTGCATGCATGTGTGTGTGTGTATGCGCACACAAACACATACTTACTACTGGGGATAAAACCCCAGGGCCTTCTACCTCCAGGCTACACCCCCAGACCTATTTTATTTTTATTTTTATTTGGAAATAGGGTCTCACTGAGTTGCTGAGAGCCTCACTATGTTCTTGAAGTTCTCACTAAGCAGATGAGGCTGGCTTTGAACCTGTGATCTTCCTGTCTCAGCCTCTGAAGTACTGAGATTACAAGTGTGCACCACCATGCCCAGCTTCTATAGTTTTTTTTTTTTTTTTTTTTTTTTTTTGGTGGTACTGGGGATGGAACCCTTCTACCTCTGGGCTACACTCCCTGACCTATTTTATATTTTAATTTGGAAACAGGGTCTCTTAAGCCAGCACGGCTGGCTTCGAACCTGCACAATCCTCCTGTCTCCACCTCCCAAGCGCGGGGATTACAAGTGTGCGCTACCACGCCTGGCTTCAAAAGTATTTTTGAAGATAACTCTTACATGGCTTTTATGATGGCTGCTCAGAGTATTATATTTAATATTATGATTTATCACAATCGACTTGACTTGTCATTTTACCAGTTTTGTGAAGTATAGAAACATTATTTTCCTTTATGATACTGTTACCCCCATTTATGCTATTTTATCTTGAATATTCCTTTATGTACATTTGGAACCATGTTAAAATAGCATTATAATTGTTTACTATCAGAAATATCTTGAAATCCCAAGAGAATAAGAAGAAAAAAGCCCTTTACCTACTTTTTGGCTTACAGTGTCTTTCTTAACGAGGTCCTTCTTTTATCATTTTCTCTTAATTTAGAGAACTTCTTTTAGCCATTCTTTTATTTTAGGTTAGGTGGGGATACATTTTGTTAGTTTTCCTTCATGTTTTTATTTTTTTTCCCTTCTTTCTGAAGGATATATTCACTGTGCATTGAATTTGGGGTTGACATTTCTTTCCTTTCAGCTAAAAAACAGTGCCACTTCCTTCTGCTCCTTATGGTTTCTAATCAGAATCCTTTGTCGTTCTAATTAGTTTTCCCCTAAATATAAAGTGTCATTTTTTCTTTGGCTACTTTTAATGTTTTCCTTTGTCTTTAGTTTTCAGAAATTTAATAATGACAAGTTTTGTCATGAAGTTCTTCAAGTTTATCCGGTCTGGGAATTACTTAAAGTCTTGAATTTGTAGGTTTATATTTTTTCCAAAAATGTGGGAAGTTTTCAGTTGTCATTTCTCTGAGTATTTTTTAAGCTGCTCTCTTTTTCTCTTTTCAGGACTCCAATGTTATAAATTAGTTCTGATATACTCTTTCAAATCCATAATGCGGTTACTTTTTTATTCCATAATTTCAGCGTCGTTCAGATAAGGTGATATATGTTATTCTATTCTTCACTTTGCTGGTTCTTTCCCCTGTCTCCTCTCTGCCGCTATTTTAATCAACCCAATATGCTCTCTATTTTGGTTATTGTACTTTTCGGTTCTAAGATGTCCATTTGGTTCTTCACTATATCCTCTTTTTTTCTTTTCTTTTTTAATTGGTGCATCGAAATCACACATCTAGATGAAGTTCAGGGCGACAGAGGCATGCACACACAGTGCTGGTTGAGCCCTCCCCCAGTTCCCACCCTTCTCTTGCTCTTTCCACCTCCCCATGATTAACCAAAACATTGGTTGGCATTTGATAAGCTTGTGCACATGCCTCAGGTCCATTGCAGTGTTCCCCTCCTCAAGTCTCACTTTGTCTGGAGACCCTCCTGTGTCCCAATTTCTTCCTAGCTTCCACATATAAGAGAGAACATCTGACTTTTCACTTTTTGTGAATGACTGATCTCTTCTGTTTCTTTCTTGAGACTTTCTATTTAGTTTTTGAGGTTTTTTTCTGCCTTTTTTTATTTATGCCAAGTGTGTTCATAAGTGATCATGTAAACACTATTGTTATGTTTGTGTTAAAACTGTTGTCAGCTGGGAGTGGTGACACACGCTTGTAATCCCAGTATATGGGAGGCTGAGACAGGAGGATTGTGGTTTGAAGACAGCCTCAGCTACTTAAATGAGGCCCTTTGCAACTCAGTGAGACACTGTTTCAAAAATAAATAAATAAATAAATAAATAAATAAATAAATAAAGGATAAAAAATAGGGCTGGAGGTGTCAGTCAGAGGCAGAATACCCCTGGTTCCACCCCTAGTACCACAAAAAAAAAACTGTTATCAGATAATATTAACGTCTTTATCATAGCTTTTTCATCTATTAATTTGAGATCTTTCCATCTTTCCTGACAAATGATTTTTTATTGAAACCTGGAGAAACTAAATTTTAAGTATAGGGGAGGGTGCTGCTGCTGCTGATATTCTGAAATTTTGAATCTTACTTAACCTTTCTTTTTCTTTCTTTGTTTTTGTTTTGGTACTGGGGATTGAACCTAAAGAAATTCATACCTCTGAGCTACACTCCCAGCCCTTCCTACTTTTATTTTGAAACAGGACCTCACTAAGTTGCTGAGGTCTCGCTAATTTGCTGACCCTAGCCACAAGCCTGCGTCCTCCTGTCTCAGCCTTCCAAGCCCTGGGATTACAGGTGTCCCCCACCATGCCTGACTTTAAACCTTCTATTTTAATTGGTTCTTTTAAGACTGCTTCTGCAGGGGGACATGGGGGCGGGTGCCATCTCATTATTGCTAGGTGGAGGAAGAAGTCTTGATTTTCCACTGGCCTTTGTTGACATCCGGAGGTAGGGTACCTCTTTCCTGCTGTGCAGGAGTGAGTGATCTGGATTCCTCCTGTTCTTCATTGACATCATGGTGACCCCTTTACCATGGACTATGGCAGATGGCTTGACTCTCCATCAGGGCTCCTGTGACAGCAGGAACAGGAAGAGGAAGAAGGGTAGTCTGTCTTTACTGGTAGGTGGGTGAGGAAGTCCAGGCTTCTCACGTGTTCTCCAGTAACTCCAGGGGATGTGGGTAGGGCCTAGTTACTGGCCATCAGTGATGAAAGTCTCAGCTTCCTGCCTGGCCTTCTGCCTGACACTGTCCTGATGAGAATATTGGGTACCTCATTTGAGTCTCATGGATGCGAAAGTTTATGCTTCCACTGAGTTTTTGCAAGTGCTCAAATATGACAGAGGAGATAGGAAAAAAAATCACAATAGAAATGGGACCAAATATTTTTTTCTGGGGGTGTATGGGTGGAGCAGTTATTGTCCAAAAGTTTTTGGCTTTGCTAGGCTGCCCCTTTCCTGGTCCTTTGTCTAGAGAGAGCAGGATTTAGGGGATAGAGCAGCCTCTTTGATCACTGCAATCATTGATATTTGCCCCAAGTTTAGGAGATATGAGGTAAAAAGAACACTCTCAGGACTTCATTGTGTCATTCCTCATGTCCTGAGGCACTTGGTGGGTTGGCTCTTTTCTTCCCCTTTCAGAATATTTTTATATTGTTCATTTGAAATATGTATATATACATATACATATATGTATTTAATGTTATATAATATACATAAAATGCAGTGAGTTTTAGTGGCACTTGGTGGGAGTGAGAGTCCCCATATTGTACATTTATGCTGGATTTCTCCCACAATAGTACCCTGAGTGATGTTAAACCTAGTTATTATGGGCTTTCATGTTTAGTCCCAGTGGAGGCTCCCTTGATCCATTACAAACACCCAGGGAAAGACCAGAAGTGGGAAGTATGTATTCCTCATCATTGTGATCACAGCTTTGGCAGATGAACTTGGAACATTGAATTGTTTAAAAGATAACTAGGTAGGCCTTGGGTGAAGTAAAATGATTTGTGAGAACTAACAAATTTACCTTGTCAGTAGTGCTTTTAAAAATTTACTAATTATTAATTTTATAACTATGCAGGTGCATGTATAGGTTTTATTTTTAAGAAAGTAACACATTTCAGAAAAAGCAGAAGCATCCCCTTACGCCCCATGTATCCCACCCCTCTCTGCCGGGAGCGATCTCATTGGCTCAGTTGGTACACTTTACACTATAGAGAGAGTGTTGAAATTATTCAAAACAAGGAAGTATCTTGAGGGTTCTGGCCATATCCAACATGTGTTTGTTGGTGTTGTGGAAAAATAAGCTCAAACAATACTTGTCTTCAAAGATTTTCCAAGATTTTTAATTCAATCCAGTGAATATTTCTTGAGTGCCAGAGTAGCAATGTAAAGAAGAATGTGGTTGATTTCTGCCCTAAAGAAGCTCATAAAATGGTAGGGGATATAGAAAAAAATAGAATTACAAGTTGACAAAATTCTAAGGGAAAGCAAAAAATGGACTTGAGACAGAAAAATCATCTAGGATGACTAAGACCCAAAATGCTTAAGGACCCATAAAGCAACTGTGGGAAAGAGAGATTATTTACGGGGAAGTAAACGGACACCAAATGAAACAAACAAAAACATTTATCCTTTATCCTCTCAGAGCCATTAGGCATTAGACCTTAAAGAGAGAACAGAATGTTGTGAAGAGGGAGTGGCCCAAGAATAAAGATGTGCTATTGTGAATTAAAACTACAAAAGAGCCGGGCGTGGTGGCGCATGCTTGTAATCCTCTAATCCTTGCGCTTGGGAGGCGGAGACAGGAGGATCACGCAGGTTCGAAGCCAGCCGCGCTGGCGTAAGAGACCCTGTTTCAAAAATATAAAATAGGTCTGGGAGTGTAACCCGGAGGTAGAAGGGCTTCCAGGAACCCCAGTACCACTAAAAAAAAAAAAAAAAAAATACAAAAGAAGTTGAAAGAAACTTGATAAAGCACCCCAGAGAAAACAATGTGAAAAATAGGAGAGAAAATACAAGGGAATTTGAAGGCCAATGCTCTAAGTTCAAATAATAGAAGTTGCAGAAATAAAAAATGTAAAAAAAAAAAAAAAGAAAGAAAGAAAAAAGCCAGAGAGGAGGAAATTATGGAACATGCATTCTGAGATCAAAAGAGCCCATCCAATAACCGGTATAATAAAGGAAAATAGACTTAATACTAAGTTATATTATTATGAAATTTAGAAACCTAAAGACAAAGAGATTTTACAATTTTCAGGAAGGTAAAAACAGAATAGAAACAAGAGATAGAAGACACTGATTGGACTTTTCAAAACTAGGGTACTAGACTAGGCTAGTAATATACTTTCAAAATCCAGCCGGGCATGGTGGCGCACGCTTGTAATCCCCGCACTTGGGAGGCTGAGACAGGAGGATCCCGCGGGTTCAAAGTCAACCTCAGCTGGCTTACGGGACCCTGTTTCCAAATAAAATAAAAAATAGGTCTGGGAGTGTAGCCCGGATGTAGAAGGCCTGTGGTTTCCACCCCCCAGTACCACCAACAAACAAACAAACAAACAAACAAAAAACAACAACAAAAAAATAAAAAACAACAAAACAAAACAAAACAAAAAAAGCAAAGAGAAACTGGGAAACTTCAAGCCTAAAATTCTATATACAGCCAAACTATCAGTAAAGGGTGGGAATACAGTGGAGACATGTCAGATATACAAGGTGTCAAAAATGTTCCTCTTTATATACCCTTTCTAGAGAAGATATTGAAAAAATACTCCAACAAAATGAGGAGGTAAACCAAAAAAGGGAAAGATATGGGATCCACACAGAAAGAGAGAGAGAGAGAGAGAGAGAGAGAGAGAGAGAGAGAGAGAGAGAGAGAGAGATATCCCAGACAGCTCCAGAAAAGATTCCTTCAGAAAGATGAGACTATAGAAAGTCTAATGTGAACATATGGAAAGCAGATTTTTAGAACTGGGGAAAACTTTAAGTTGGCTGAATACTAAGTGCATAGAAAATGAAAAATATGGTCAGTTATTCATTTTGAGGTTAAAAATAGTGCTATGAAAGAGAAGTCATTGCATTGTAACCTGGTGGTTCAGCTGTAATGTTTACAGTTCCAATGTTAACTGACTTGATCAAATGGAAATAGAACTGTATTGGGGGATAGGAAGCTGGAATTTATGTGGGGAAAGAGGACTGGGCAGGAAGGAAATACTTCTTTTCCTTAGTGGGAGGAAACCTGATACATCTAAAACTGAAAAAGTCAAGATATAACAATAGAAAAGCTTCTTTTAGAGATGTGGAGGTTAATTTAAATAACTGTTAAAGAACAGCTATGGGAATCTTAGGCTGTCATTGCTGGTGAGTCGGAAAGAAGGAATGTATGGGGGCTGCTGTTCTTCACAACATGACTTATAGAAGCAGTTGAATCTTTAAACTATTTTCAGTGAAACGTTAATGGAAATAAGAACTAATTTATCAGGAGTTAATACAGTTCGGATTATTTTATAGGCAAGTGATCAGTTCTAACTAGAATATGTGGGAAGGGCATCCCATAGAAGACCCGGAGGAGGGTCTTCATAGCAGATAAGGGGCAGCCAGGAGGCTGGGAGACGCAGGTCTGGGTGCAGCTCTAGGAGTTCCTAATTTGAGGACCCAGTGGGGTCAATGTACTGTTTCCTCCTATTTGGTTTTCCTGTGCTTCAGATAATGGAACGAGCTCTGTTCCACATGGACAACTGCTATAAAATCCCCAACATCCGGGGCACCGGGCGGCTGTGCAAGACCAATCTGCCCTCCAACACGGCCTTCCGGGGCTTTGGGGGACCCCAGGGCATGTTCATTGCTGAGTGCTGGATGAGTGAGGTCGCCGTGACCTGTGGACTGCCGGCAGAGGAAGTAAGCTGAGGATTTGATGGCCTTTGTCAGACGAATTGAGCCTACCTGGGGGGACACTCCCCCAGAGGGGCTGCGGAAGAGCAGATGCTGCTGAGGGGGCTGGAATCTTGACTTTAGGCTGCCCGTCCACTCCAGTATCTTGCCATCCACACACCTCCGTGTCTCTCTCCTTGGGAAGGTGCGGAGGAAAAACATGTACAGAGAAGGGGACCTGACACATTTCAACCAGAAGCTGGAGGGGTTCACCGTGCCCAGGTGCTGGGACGAATGCCTGGCAAGCGCTCAGTATCACGCTCGCAAGAGTGAGATCGACAAGTTCAACCAGTAAGCGCCAGGAAAGGGGGTCCCGTGTTTGGGTGTGTTCGTGGATTTCCTATTCTCCAGTCTTCCTGGTGAACCTCAAATGTGAAGCTAATAACTCAAGGGACAACTCTGAAGGCTGCTCAACTTCCCAACTCCGTGCTAGCCATCCCTTTAAGACCTTGTAGAGATCTTCAGCCTGGGGTGGGGGCTCAGGCCTGCACTCGGCGTCATGGCCCCACCAGCTGTGGCTCATCTTTACATATCTGTATGCCTTCTAGGAACACCTCATTGTTGAAAGCTCCGGCCCAGGACTAAGAACAGTGTTAGCTATGTTTGGGTCTCACGCCAATCTCTAAATTCGACACTGGTGGTCATTTCTTCTTCCTGGAGCGGGCCTCAGTTTCATCATCTGCAAAGTGGAGATAATTATACCAGCTCTATTTTCTCCAGAGAGCCAGTTAAGCAAATAGCACAGAGAAGCCATCACTAGGGCCTGTGAACCAATGCAAAGTCTGCTCCAAGAGGGAGGACAAGTGATGGTAATTTGAAGTCAGGACTTCCAGGGGGAACTCTGCTCCAGTTGCACTGGAGGACCCCAAACCCCAGTTCCCATTAGGGGCCAATTCAGTGATGGCAATGACTCTGCAGGAGGCTCCTGTTCTGATTTGATAGAAAGATGTTTTCTGGAAAGATATCCAATCTGGCATAAATACATAAGTGGAGAATGTTCCTTTTTATTTTTTTTTCTCCAGGGAGAATTGTTGGAAAAAGCGAGGCCTATGCATAATTCCGACCAAGTTTGGAATAAGCTTCACAGTCCCTTTTCTGAATCAGGTAATTACTTTTTGTAGTTTTATCTATTTTTACTGGATTGGGGCCCCGTTTTCCTCCCAGTTACAGTACTGCAAAGGAACCCTCACTGTCTCTGATGACAGAGCTGACCAGGGGGGCTCTTTGCTGTTCATTAATGTTGAATTGCAGGTCCAGTATGTCACTGGACAGTGGGACTTGGAGAACTGGGGTCAGCTTCCAGTTCTGACCCTTCCTGACTGCGGGGCTATGGACAGCTACTCTGCCTTTCTCATCTTGTTTTTGTATAGAGCAAGGACTAAGATCAAAGATATATGACCTACTTCCCACTGAGGACAAGAGACAAATGACCGAAGGGCTATAAAATTAAATCATGAGATCCATACTGTATAGATTTTGTCTGGGGTTTACATCCAGAACGTTGCTGCTGGTTTTCTTTTTCCTGAGCTCCATACCTTTGATTCCAAGCCTTAAACTGAGATAGAAGTTACTGAATCTTGTGCCTGGCTTCCTTCTTTTTCCCCAGGCAGGAGCCCTGGTCCATGTCTACACAGATGGCTCTGTGCTGCTGACCCACGGGGGCACCGAGATGGGCCAAGGCTTGCACACCAAGATGATCCAGGTGGGCACCTGGGGACCAGGGATGTCCTCTTTGGCTCTGTGGTATCTGTTGTGAGAAACTGAGAGGTGGAAAGTGCCAGAAACAACAGCTGGCCTGGGATCTCATTTTCACGTGGCCTTGGACAAGTCTCCCTTCTTGGCCTGTCTCCTCATCTGTGCAAAGGATTGACCAGGCGACATCTGAGGACACTTCCAGTGTCACCATCCCAGGGCCCTGAAACTCTGTGTAAGGAGGGTATGCTGCATGTATAGAAGCAGCTACTTTCCCACACTTCACGAGCATCCTCACAGGCAGCTAGGATAATGCAGCTGGATGAGAGTCAGCACATCTGCTGGGCTCCTGAGGACTGGCCAAATTGGATTTTTTAAGAAGCCAGCAGTAGTTTAAAAAGGCACTTTTAGTCACCACTGGGTTTATGGATGTTTTATCCAATCGAACCACTTTGTAAAGTGCTCCTTTGAATTCGGCCAGATGCGAGAACATCCCAGAATCAATAGGATTAGTGCTTATAACAAATATTTTCTTGCTTCTAACAGTGAACCTGAACCCTGGCTTGGGGAGGAAGCAGCCTGGGCCTATGGTAGCCTCTTCCTTAGACAGTGATATCTTCTCTCTCCACAGGTTGCCAGCAGGGCTCTGAAAATCCCCACGTCCAAGATTTACATCAGCGAGACGAGCACTAACACAGTGCCCAACACCTCTCCCACGGCTGCCTCTGTCAGCGCTGACATCAATGGGCAGGCTGTTTACGTAAGGAGGCATCTGGTGCTGGTGCAGCTCAGGGCAAGAGTCCCCTGGAGTGGGATCTGGACTGCATCTCTGCAGGCCCCTTGGCTACGGCCATGCCTTTGGTCCTGTTATCCAGGAGGATGCTTTCCTCCAAATGTCAAGCTAAAAGAGTAGTCCAAGAACCATAGCTACTGCCATCAAAGCCAGGAGGAAGGGGCATAGAGTGGGAAGGATACTGGGGGGAAAGCAGGGGCTTCTGGAAAGGATGTTCCCTGGTGTGGGGACCAGCCACAAGATAACAGGCTG
Organism: Muscardinus avellanarius; assembly: GCF_963383645.1. Taxonomy (NCBI): domain Eukaryota; kingdom Metazoa; phylum Chordata; class Mammalia; order Rodentia; family Gliridae; genus Muscardinus; species Muscardinus avellanarius. The sequence goes on along the minus strand of NC_137801.1, from coordinate 25,624,002 downwards.
AAAGTTGAAATTTGATAGGGGATCAGGTAGATCAAACTCGCTTGCTTTTCTTCCATATGGGAAATATAATCAGACAAGAAGTTTGATGTAAGAAGATACCTCCCTGGGCAGCCTCTGAGAATTCCCTGTAGCTGGGTGAAAAGGTGGCACACACCTGTAATCCCAGTACTTGGGAGGTTTGCAGGTTTGAGGCCAGTATTCGGTAACTTAGAGAGACTTTGATTCAAAATAAAAAATGAAATAGTCCTGAGGATGTAGCTCAGTGATAGAATACCCTTGGGTTCCATCCCTAGTACCACAAAAATTTGAAACAAATTCTCTCTATAGCAGCCTAAGAACTGGGTCAGGAAGGGCTCTCTGGGCAAGCACCAGTCAGGGTCCCTTAGGCAGGTGGCTTCCATCCTGGGCCTCAGTCATTCTGGGAGGTGGCAAGTGTCAGAGAGCCGCCCCAGCATTGTAGGATGTGGCCTTGCTTAGCCCTCCGGTTTTGCCTGGGTGTGGAGTGCAGAGGTTTGACGTAACTGGTGTGTGGTGGGGTTTCTTTAGGAAGCATGTCAGACCATCCTGAAAAGGCTGGAACCCTTCAAGAAAAAGAAGCCCAATGGCTCCTGGGAAGACTGGGTAAGTCTGAGCTGTCCTAAGCCACCTTTGACAATGACATTAGCAGCAGCAGGGCCTCCGTCACACCCTGAGCAAGCATAGGAGAATGATGTAGCTGCAGGCAAAGCACACTGTGGCGGTCTATGATTTCACAGCACAAATGAAAGCTTGGCCTTGTTAGGACCCTTTCTCTGTGGTTTTCAGAGTTGAGGGAAGTCACTGAAGGAAACCCTTTGACCTAGGATCTTGACAGACCCATAGGAATTGGGATTTAGGCTGCTCTGAGCCTGAGAGGGTGGGGTGACTACTGAACACATCTCATCATGTCTTGGCTGTCTTGGACCCTGTCCCATGCCACATGTGTCCAGCAACCTCCATGGGCTGGGTTTCCTTCAAACCTCCATCTCTCTGAGGGCTGCTCCTGGAAGCCTCTCCCCTCACCCAGCTCTTCAATCTGGGTTCACTGAGATGCCACAGTTCAAGAGAGCCAGGAGAAGATGTCACCTGAGAACTCATACTACTCCTGTGATTTTAGGAGTGACATAACAAATACCCCCAATAAGAATGAGCCCGGTTCTCTAAATTCTAGGCCAGATGCCTGCACACGCATCAGGGCCCCTCAGTTTTGGATAGGAGAACTGGCACAATGCCAACACTTATAATGTGACTGTACATGAACCCTGCTCCCTCAACAGAGTCAAAGAAATAAGCCGTGTCTGTCAGACCTATTCATCAGTCCACATCTCACCTAACCTCGACTTCCCTCCTCCCACTTACAGGTACCATATGCATGAACAGTGCTCGAATGTAGCTGGATTCTGGCAGTTTGTCCATTAGCATGGGGTTGTCAGGCAATTTTAATGTTTTCACAATAGTTGTGACAGCAATTTTCTGTTGTCTGACCTGGTGATAGGAGCTCTGTGCTCTACTGCAAACCATGTAGTCCAGAGTCCCTTGTAAGCATATCATTGTGATAAATAAGCCACACAGACACACACACACAGACAGACACACACAGACACCCTTATATGTTTAGTAGATACTAGCCTCAAACCTTTTTCTCTAAGCCTTAGTCTTCTCATTGGTAAGATAATAATAGTATAAATCTTATAAGGTCTTATAAGTGCATAGTGAATATTAAGATAATATATGCAAAGCACTTATTAGCATCTGGTACCTAGTAAAGAGCTTGGTAATTCACAATGATAACGATAGAAATGATACCAAGCACAACTTAAGTCTTACTGTTGTGGGAATGCTGAGAATGCCCCCCAGAAGCTATTAGATGGTTAAAGAAAGCATGGATGAATAGCTTTATTGCTAGGAAACTGTAAGTAAAAGTACGAGGTGACATGCTAAGCATAATTAGCACCATGGAGAGTTGCTTTTATAATGGCCAAGAGGAGAGGTGATCAAAGAAGCAAGTTGTGCTAGTCTGTGGGAATAAAAGGATCTGGACAGAAATAGTGGAGGACCCACATAAATGTGGGGATGCGGGAGGGTTGGGGAAGGGTTCACACTTGGGTTTGGCTGGGGTAGGAACGGCGTGAGATGGAAAGCCAGAGAGAAGATTGTGGTCCTTAACATCAGGCTTTTGCTCCCAGACAATGGAGAGCCATGGGACTCTCTAGCACGGGGAGAGTGGCTTTCACAGTGTGCTGTGTTAGGATGGGCATCCTGGCTGGGCTGGGGAGAGGACCTGGGGCAGGGAAGGCAGTTAGGAGGCCGCCGTTGGACTCCAGGCTCCGGGTGGTGAGGACCTGGTGTAGGTGATGGCGGTGAGGATGTGAAGTGATGCTGTGGAAGTGGGAGCTGCTAGTGAAACGAGTCAGATAAAGAGGACGAGTTCATGAAAGCTTCAGTGGGTGGGATGCCGGGGGGCCAAGGTTCCTGGAAACCACACTCGCCACTTCCTCATGGCTGTTCCCTCTCCCCAGGTCACAGCTGCCTACCTGGATGCAGTGAGCTTGTCTGCTACTGGGTTTTATAAGTAAGTGTGGCCCTACCCATCTCTAGGTGTGCTGTCAGGCCAGGTCCCCTCCAGCTCTGCATCCTGGCGGGCCATGGCTGGGGGAGCCTCTAGCAGAACTCTGATCTCATCAATGTACTTCTGCATGTTTTAGTCTAAAGATGCTCTGGATATGTGGGAGTACCAACTACCTGTCCCGGAGACAAAAACAGGAGCTGCTGGACCAGAAAACCCAAGTGCTAATCCTTTTGCTTGGAAAAATTTGTGGCTCCCTCTGAACCTGTTTCCTACCTTAAGACACACTGGGCCAGACACCTACTGATCTTGCCTCAGTGTGCTGCAGGTTCCTTGGGGATGTGTTGCTCCAGCCAGGTGCTGCCGTAACTTGTGCGAGCTTCTCTGCACTAGGCATTCAACTTCTTTATGGAGCTGCTCACTCAGAAGAAGGAGAGGAGGATTTAGAGCCTGCGGCCTCTTTAGAACATACAGAGTACAAGGAACTTTATTAATGCAGCGAGATCTGGAAGGGAGTGCATGCCTTCTGCAGCCTTAAAATGCAGCAGCAGTGTGACTGGTTAGATATCCTGCCCATCTGACTTGGGAGCTGTAAAAGGATATGGTCATATTTACTGTCAGTCATAATGTTTTAGCTTTCTCTGGAAAATTTAACTAGGGCCTTTTTTTCTTTTACTGATCAAGAAATTGGAAAAGAGATTCAATGCTTGATTTAAAATGTCTTGCATGAATGTTTGCACATTCATACATTCATTCATATTTAATTATGAACACAAGTGAATATATATCTTCACTATATATACACACAATAGTATATATGTGTATATATACACATAGTATATATATATATATATATAGTATACACCCATATTATGCATATACACATATGTATGAAATGTTTTCACTACCCTTTTCCACATTATGTATTATTTGACCTACACACACACACACAAACTAATGCAGATTTTTTCTTAAACTCCATTTACATTTTTAGAGTTCACAAAACTAGGGTTTTATAAATATCTATATGAACATGGTGAAGTCAGAGGTCAAAGAAGATGGTAGTTTCTCCCAGGAGAGAATTTTTTCCCCTCTACTTTGTATTTGTTTTATTTTATGTAGATTCTGGTCATAATCAATTTTATTTCTGTTTACTGTATAAAATAACAGGTACAGTGTACTATAAACACTGAGTGTGTGAACACACAGACTCACACATATGACGTGTAAAACTGGAATTGTAAAAGGTTCTCAGGACTGAAAAAAATATGTATAGAGAAACATTTGTTCAATTTCCTCAAATTACTTGTTGAGATTTTGAAAGGGTCAGGAGGTAGAGAGTGGCTGCTTCCTGACACACCCGGTTGGCATGAGCTGCTCACCCTGTTAACTTTCACCTTGAGAAGGTGAGCGGGTGAACTGGTGTGAGCAGCCCAAGCGGCCCCATGGGCAGAGCTATTGATCTGAAGACCTTGGATTCTAGTTGGGTTGATCCTTTAGAGAGTGACTTTCATGTCCTTTGTGAGTTCAGGCAAATCTGTCACCTCTGTTTCTACTGCATAGAGGTATGCTCTCATACATGTGATACTAAGCACTGTGAGGCTGTACGAATGGTTGTGACAAGGTCTTTAGAAAAAAGAAATGTAAACAAAACCCTTGGTGATACCTGGGTCTCATTAAAGGTTCAGAATACTAAAAGCAAATGGGCTTTTGTAGAAAACAGCTCAATGAAAAAAATGAAACAGTAATCAGGGTTTAAGGATTTTTGTGGAACAAACTGTGTGCATACGGGATAGAGTAGGTTTATCCCAATATATATGTGGTGTCTTCTGTTTTCTTTCCAAGGACACCCAACCTTGGCTACAACTTTGAGACAAACTCTGGGAATCCCTTCCACTACTTCACCTATGGGGTGGCTTGCTCTGAAGTAGAAATTGACTGCTTAACAGGGGATCATAAGGTAAGAAGCCTGTAAAATCTTAGTCCTGTGGGGAAAAAGGGAAGAGAGAGAACTGAATTGTTATCCCAAGAGCTGACAGAGACAAGCTTCCTGGTCGAACAATAATACCTTATATTAAGGATAGATGAATACTCAATAAAAGGCAAAATAAAACATATTTTAGGCTCTCTAGGTGACAGTCTCTATTTCTACTACTCAACTTTACCATAGTAGCGTTAAAATAGCTATATGTATATAAAAATGAGCATGACCGTCTTCCAATAAAATGTTATGTATGCATACTGAAATTCAAATTTTAGATACTTTGTGTCAAAAACAGTCTCCTTTTTATTATGTCAGCCATTGAATAATGTAATTCATTATTCAATTCATTATGAATAATGTAATTCATAATGTTATTAGCCTATAGGCCCTGCAAAAAACAGGACAGGCTGGATCCAGCCCAAGAAACATAGTTTGTTGACCCCTTTCTTACATGATCTCCCGAGAGTCAAGTTCAAGGCCCCAGGTCCCCAGGAACCTGCTCTTACTACTCATGCAAGAATGTGTGCACAGTTACTTCTGATTACTGAGAAATCATTGCTGCTTTCCGTCCCTTAGCTAGCTGCTAAGATCTCAAACTTCGGGAGTGAGGATAGCATTTAGACATGGTGGGAACCTTGACACTTGTGTCTGTGTGCGCCTGGGAAATTCTTTGCTTGTGAAATTACTATTTGGGTTGCACTCTCAAGATCCATCTCTGTATTTCAAACACTCTTTTCTTCTCACACTGCTCCTGTTTTGCTGTCTACTTTAGAACCTCCGCACTGATATTGTCATGGATGTTGGATCCAGTTTGAACCCTGCTATCGACATTGGACAGGTAAGGGCCTTGGAAGACCAGGGTGACAGAGTAGGCCACCTGTGGGCTCCATCTCCCACTCCTAGGATCCTGAGCCACATGGCATGTATTCCAATGTATTTTTATTTTTTAAATTATTTCATTTTATTTTTTGTGGTACTGGGGATGGAACCCAGGGACATTCTACCTCCAAGCTACACTCCCAGCACTATTTTTTATCCTTTATTTTGAAACAGGGTATCACTGAGTTGCAAAGGGCTAAGTAGCTGAGAGTATCTGAGAACCATGATCCTCCTATCTCAGCCTCCCAAATGCTGGGATTACAAGCGTGTGACACCACTCCCAGCTCTCCAATGTATTTTTAAACAGGCCAGAATGTGATCCTGAGGGTGTGTCTGCCCCAGAGTGGAATTTAGATGGATGATGGCCTGCCCAAGTCTCAAGGAAGAAAACAAATAAATATGGATTGACCTGGAAAGGGCATTTGCACTCTAGAGAGTAAGATGACGAGGTGTGGTGAAATACTGGGTGCACATCTGTGTGTCTGCACACGCACGTGCACGCACATGCAGAGTCTGAGAGTGAGCACTCTTTGGAATGGAGATGGAGTTTGGGACTGATGCCCAGGGTCTGAGGTCAGGAGAACTACGTCTCTCCTCATCACTCTTTTGCACAGGATAGCTTTTTTCTTCCAGGAAGCAAATGCTCCCAAGCTGGGGTGGAAGAGAACCCTGGGGGCAAAAGAGACAGGCTCCACCAAGAATAAGGGATGACCCAAAGAAAACCACTTTGGGAAAATATAGGATTGTTGAGCAGAAGAGGTAAGTCAGGAAAAGACAGAGAGAGAGAGAGAGAGAGAGAGAGAGAGAGAGAGAGAGAGAGAGAGAGTGTGTCGAGGTGGCAAGCATCTGGCAAAATATATACATGGTATTTCTCAAAAAATAGACAATCACTGAGGATACGGGAATCCGGCCATTAGTCAATCCATCTGCTCATTCATTGAGCAAGTGTTTGGGGAGCCCCTGCCAGCCTCGGGCCCTGCACCAGCACTGCAGAGCCAGAGATGATTAGCAAACAGCCAGCTTCTCCCAGAGTGCTTGCTTAACCACGGCGGTGCTACGTGCCAGGCAGGGGAACGGGGCAGTTTAGCATGGTGGTGCCCTAGGAGACCCACAGCGGGACACCGTCTCCAGGGACAGGCAGGGGTGCACGATCTACAAGGCTGGGTCTAAATCTCAAAGAATCCACTATCCAATAAATTCCTCCTGAGCTCCCTCCTGTGGTGACGTGGAAGGAACATCTCCACTTGCAAGGGGCAGGCTTTAGTGGGAAATCACACCCCCTGCTGTGTGACACTCCTAGAATTGTCTGCACATCCTGAAATCGATGTTCAGCATTAATGCCTTTGTTCTGCCTGAGCCAATGCCCGGTGAAAGGCCACACAGGAGATTCTGGGGTTGGGGCAGGAGCCAGGTAAGTAGTGGAGGTTCGGTCCTTTGGGTTTCCTTCTAGTCTCCACTGCAGGTGGATCTGTGTGTCCACTGTGGCTAGCTGTCTGTCCTTAGTAAGGAGAGAAGCAGGTAATCATGGTCTTCATCCGTCCTACAGGTGGAAGGAGCATTCGTTCAGGGCCTTGGCCTCTTCACCCTGGAGGAGCTGCACTACTCCCCTGAGGGAAGCCTGCATACCCGTGGACCCAGCACCTACAAGATCCCTGCTTTTGGAAGCATCCCTGTTGAGTTCAGAGTGTCCCTGCTCCGCGACTGCCCCAACAAAAAGGCCATCTATGCATCCAAGGTACTGTGGCTCTGGGCCTACGTGGCCTTCTGATCTGCACCATGGGAGGCCACGGATGGTAATGAGGGGCTATACCACCCACAGTGGGTCTGCGTGGCATTGTTTCTGAAGAAGAAAGAGGGTTGACAAGGCCACAGAGCGTTGGGTAGTCCTGCCTGATAACCGGTTGAATTGGGTTGAGTACCCCACCTTGAAATGGTCTGAAGCCAACTTGTTTTAGTAGACTCAGAAGGATTCCTTAATCAAATCCTGACCTACGCTTGCTTTTATCTCTGGTGTGCATCGCTGGTGTTTGGTCCTCAGAGATGATTTGACCAGCATCCCTGTGGTCCCAGAGAATCAGCTTATCCCCTGCCAATGGTCAGGGGTGCTGTGCTCATCCCTCCATCTCCTCCACTGGCTGAGACCCAGCCTTATAACCCGATTGGCATGCCCGGGCATCGTGGATACCTTTCCTCTCTTTTTTCCTGGTGCCTACTAAGTATGAAACAATGGTTGGAAATTTACTTAGCTGATCAGTATAGTCCTATCACAAATAAAAGCAATATTCACTGTGAAGGAAGGTAACCAACACAATATATATCTGCTTATCTTATGGTTTAATTTTCTATAGGTGGGTGGGGTTCTAGAGCATACCGTGACCTTTGCCATTGGCTCTCACACTTACGCTTTGGAGTCACTGGGGATTGTGATTAAAATGTACCTTACTGGGGCCACCCCAAGAAATTTTGTGGTGGTTCAGAGGAAAAGGGCCCTGGAACACACAGTCTAAATAACTACCCCTCCTGCTTCTGACACGGGTGTCTCTGATCTATGCTTTGTGGGAGAGAAAAGCCAACCCTCTGCTAGAAAGTAATTTCTAGTACTTAATTCCTGTTTGTCATTATGCTTACAATTCCAGAAGATGCTGCAAGAATAATTTCGGTAGCTCAAAGTGGTGTTATCAGATCATTTCCCTGGACTAGTATCTTTGAGGAAAGGGTTAAGACTCATATCAGATTTTTTAAACCTATAAAATATAATTTTTTCATATAACTTGTAATGGTACATTATGTCTACATGATGCCGTCAGAAAAAAATTACATAGCAAAAGCTGAAAGAAATATGCCCATGAGGTGAAGACACTCATGCGCTTGACCTTCTCAGCCCCTGGTTAGCTCTGATGGTCCCTTCCTGCCCTGGTGTGTGCCCGTTAGTGCCGGGCGGGGCTTTGCTGGGCTCACCCGCCCTCTTGGCGTGGGCTCCCTGCCTGGCCTCCTTGGTCTGTGAGTGACGTGGAGGGGGGGCAGCTCTGCCTAACTCCTGCCCTGGGCTCTTCCCATCAGGCTGTTGGGGAGCCGCCCCTCTTCCTGGCCGCCTCTATCTTCTTTGCCATCAAGGATGCCATCCGTGCGGCCCGAGCTCAGCACAAGGACTATAACTCGAAGCAACTTTTCCAACTAGACAGCCCTGCAACCCCCGAGAAGATCCGCAATGCCTGCGTGGACCAGTTCACTACCCTGGTAGGATGCTGCTCTATTGTCTACTCCCTCCAGGGGCCGGGGATAGGCAGGCAGACTGCAGGGAAAGGTTCTGCAGAGAAGAGAGAGGTCGCTGTCCTTCCAAACTGGGCGGCCCTGGGTCACTGGGTACCTTCACTATGTGGTGTGTGAAGCGTTCACTTGTGCTTGGAAGGAAATCATGAGAGACCCCTTCTAACCTGCAGCTTGTAGTGGGGCCTCCCTAGAGATGGGGGTAATGTGTGACATAATGTCATCACTCAGACGTCACCATTTTTTATCTAGTTGCAGGAATACTTGGGAGGCTGAGACAGGAGGATCTCAAGTTCGTGGCCAGCCGCAGCAACTTAGTGAGGCCCTCTGCAACTTAGTGAGAACTTGTTTCCAAATAAAAAAATAAATATGGCTGGAGGCGTAGCTCAGGGTTAGAATGTCCCTGGGTTCAATCCCTAGTACCACACGCAAAAAAAAAAAAAACCAACCAACCAAGCAAACAAAACTAAATCTTGTTAGTCAGTAGCATTTTAGGAATCCTTCTTTGATAAAGGCACTGTGTGAGTCCCTATAGAGGAGAAATCTAATTAATGAGATCAACCACATTTATCTCTTGATCACCCTGCCTTATGCTGATCCTGGGGACATAGGTGTCCTTGAGGACCTCGCAGCCTTTTGGAAACCAGGTGGCTACATCATATGGTGATTGATTATCACCATGGAGGGGTAGGTAGTAGAAGAATACCATGCTCATGGAAATCACTCCGGGAAGCCCCCGTGTGACGCTTGGACAATGCCTGGCACAAGAAGAGAGAGCTAGGGCTGCCTCCTCCACTGCTGGGCTTCTGAGTTGTGCTGATGCAGTTGCCACACACATAGCACTTCCCAATGGCCTTTGCAGCCACACCCCTCTTGCGTTAGCAGAACTGGATTTTTCCTGATATTCAGGCTGGGTTTCCTCTTTAAAATTTGGTGGGCCTCTGGTTTTAGCAGTAAACTGGGTACCCAAACTCTTCCACCGTGGGGCGGGGGTAGAGGGCCCCCAGGGGAGGCACATCTGCCATCTTGGTCCTCTGCACTGAGGGTGAAGGAGGCGTAAGAATCTGCAGCCAGGCCATGCTCAGGTCTTCCTGGAGCCCAGCATGGGAAGCACACAGACCATGTGCAAACTCACAGGCCACGACGCTCTCATGCCTGGGCTGTACCCAGGGCCCAGCACTCCCTGTGGCCAGGGCTGACAGCTGCCAGAACCCCATTTCCTGGACAGAAATGGTGCTGCGTGGCTCCCGCTTAACTTGCACAGGTTGCAAGATTAGCTTCTTGTAAACAATCTGACGTGAAACTCAATCATTTAAAGAGGCCCTCTGAGGCCTCCGACCTAAAACAAAGGTTCTTTTCTGTGTAACAACAACCCAGAGACTTAAAATCCTTGCAATGGATTTGCAGGAGCAGCAGATTCTGTGAGTCATTTGTGCTTTCTAAGGACTGTGAGCACCACTTGAGAAAGGACCACTTCTAAATTGTGTATTGTTGCATCTCTAGAGCCTGAGGGAATGGCTGCCAGATGGAGCGAGCTCAGAAAGGGAAAATAAATGAATGACTAGGAAATTAAGGGGTCCTGCCCTGGAGCGTTGCCAAGGGCTGAGAGTATAGAATGGCGTTTGGTCTTGGAATGGTGGTAGGCAGTGTGTGTGTGGGGGGAGTGGGGTTCTGGGAGGGCCACCATCAGAAGACCCTGGCAACTGGACTCTGTTCCTTCCTAGTGTGTCACTGGCGCACCCGAGAACTGCAAACGCTGGTCTCTGAGGGTCTGAGGGGAGCGTCCCCAGCAGCTCTCGTACTGCGGCGAGGCGTCCACGGAGCAGGAAGTTGATACTACAGAACCCGGATCTATCCAAGCTGGATGGCAGAGCTATGATGCAGCAGGATAGCATTTGGAAGAAACTGGAATGCTTTTGAAGATTTTGATCACAAAAACATGATTTGTAAAGATAATGATGAGCAAATTCAGCTGTTAGTCCTAAGTGACATCTGCAGTCAGGGTCATTTCAAGTCTGTTTTAATCATGGATTTGGGATAGGCTTAGAAAGGGTTTGTGCTGTGGCGCACTCACTGGACCGCCTGTGTAACCTCAAGTGCTGATGGCGCCTGTCTCTCCAACAGGATTCCCACAAACCTCCAGAAGCTTAAACCAAAGACACTCTAAATCATTGTGCCTTCCTCAGAAAGCCTTTTCTTCAAAACAATGAAAGTCATATTAGAAGCTCAGCCCCACACTCAAAGTTTGCAGTGAGGCAGAGGGCGAGATTAAAACCTCTGACCACCTTTGGGTCATGGGAAACAATAAAGAATGACACAAGTGTAAGGTTACTTGAACCCAATTTTATTCGGTGGCATAAAGGAAGATTGGCCTATCACACAAAAATCTAACCCACTCAATTATTGAGCACCTACAGTGTGCTAGATTTCTTCCCTTCCCCCTTTGTGTATTTTTTTAAAATGGATCAGGTTTAAGATTCTTTTTCATTTGATGTTAGAGTACTTTTCACCTAGATATGATGCTACTGAATCCATTATCAGCCCAAGGAAAGAGAGTTAAAGACCCCGGTGTTCACCCCAGCTCTGCCTTTGCCTGTGTGACCTTGGACTGTCATTTTCCCTTCCCCTGCTTCATTTTACTGTGAAATGAAAGGTTTGGACTGGAATAATCTCTCCAATCTTCTGCTCTCAGTCTATAAATATATGACCTGAAAACTCCAGTTATATAAGGGCTCTAAGCTATCAAAGGCTTGGCTTCCTTACTATATGCAGTGTCTGGGCCTAGTGAACTGCCTAGGATTCATCACATCCTCGCAGTTGGTAAATAACAGGGTGAAGACCGACACCCGTACGCTGCCTCAGCAGGGGCAACATGGGACTGGGTGGACAGGTGCCAGTGTTGCCGGCTCTCACCGCCTTAAACACCTGGCCTGCCAGACACAGTCCACGGCCTGGACAGGGAGGGAGGACGGTGGAGACGGTGCAGTGGAGCTAGTGCTTGATGTTGGTCAAATGAAACTGCCAGCTAATTGGCGTGTGAGAACACTTATTAGTCATCGCACTCACACCATATGCTGGTGTCTTCTACATTGTAGCCAACCTTCATTGCTAAAAGGCATATACCAAACACACACACTCCTTACATGCACACACACTCTGTTACAAAAGCCCCTCTTCAAAGTATTAAAAATGCACGGTCTCTTTTACAGCATGGTAATGCTGACAAGCTTTAAAAGCTGAGACAGGTGAATCCCAGGTTCGAGGACATCCTCAGCAAGCAGTGAGACTCTCATCAACCTAGCGAGACCCTGTCACAAAATTAAAAAAAATAAGCCCAGCATGGTGGTGCACTCTTGTAATCTTGGTACTTTGGAGGCTGAGACGGGAGGGTCGCAGGTTCTAGGAGAGTCTCAGAAACTAGTGAGACTCTCATCAACCTAGTGAGACCTTGTTTCCAAATAAGAAATAAAATTGGGCCGGGGGTGTAGCTCGGAGACAGAATTCTCCGGGTTCAATCCCCATTACTACACACAATAAAATAAAATTAGAAAAACAAAATAAAATGGGGCTGGGAGTATAGCTCAGAGGTAGAATGCCCCTGAGTTTAATGCCCAGTAACACACACACACACACACACACACACACACACACACACACACACCACTACCACCACCACCACCAATAAAACCTATCATGTATATACAGTGAGATGTGCAGGCCCATTCAGATGATTTTCTGGAATGTTCCAGGTTGGAGCCTGAGACTTGTCACTTGTTACTGAGGTTCTCAGGGACTCAGAATTCCCATCCATCGTGCTCTTTGGCACGAGGCAAGAGCAGAGTGGTCATGAAAATCCAACTGCCAAGCGCTTCGTGAACTAAAAGCAAGTTCCACTGTGTTCTTTAGAGGCCCTGCCCTCTTCAGATTCCTAGCCTGACCTGGTACCTTCATCTGTAAGGCGCCTGCAGCCGGTGGAGCCAGGCACCTTGGTCTTTTTGGGGCCCACAGGCCCACGGCCCACACTGCCTGCAGTTTGGCACTGCAGCCTGCAGAGGGCGGTAGAAGATTGAGCAAGAGATGGGAATCTCCCGCTGGCCCAGCAGCACCGCCTGGCATCTGTGGGTAGTTAAGAGAGAATTGCTTTAGGATCTCAGAGTAGATCAAATGTGCTCCAGGGCCTCATCAAGAGCTGGATTTGCACCTGGAAAGCTGACAAGCCGTCCTCAAAAGAGCTCTTTGAGAACATGGGTCAGCTGTGGGGGTCTGAGCTCCAGATGGAAGGCTAGCAGGAGGGAGGTGATTCTTATTTTTTGAGCAACCACAAGGTACCAGGTGCCAAATGCTTCATCTACTGGGTTTCATTTAATCCTCTCAGTGGCCCTAAGGAACAGGTAACCTAGCCCACGAAAGCACGTGAAGGAGGCACCCCGCCCTTAGCTGTCCCTGAGGGCTTCCTTGGGAGAGTTACTTCTGCTTACTTATGAGTGTGTACACCACAAGCCATGGGCACCTCCCAGGCCTTGCAGGGCGTCCATCTGGGAGTCGATGTTTCTGTCAGAGTGGACCATGCTGAGCAGCCTCGCAAAGGCCGTGAAGGCACTATATCCACTTGCAGGCAGCGTTGGAGTGCTTACGTTAATACTGCTGCCCGGCTGAACTCCTGTCAGGGCAGCTGAGGAGTCACATCCTAGCCCATGGCTAAGGTGGCTGGGAGGCCAGGATGGGGAGGACAGGATGGAGGTCACAGGAGGAACCCTGGGCAAGGGATAAGGACAGAAATAGCCCTGGCTGATTGATTTATGACTGGGAACATCCCGGGCCCATGATAATTTTATCTCTAGCTGAGGGGGAACTTGGCAACCCGTCCATGTGCTGCCTGTTTGGGCGGCTGGGACAAGGCTATTCATAACTTGCAGCTTCCTTAAATTGGCAAGGCCTGACATTGCCCTGGTGCACCCAAGGCCCGGGAGCCTGACCTTTGATCTCTGTCCCCAAAAGTCGAGGACATGTGCCTAAAGCAGGAGACAAATGCTTGACCATCTTGTCACCTGAAACAAAGCAGCCTGCTGGTAGATGTGGGAGTGCCGGGCTCTGCTAGAGGGATCTGGGGTCATCTGCCCTTGGACTGCTCTGTCCTGGTTGCACCTGGTTCCCTAGACCAACTCAGCGTCCCAGAGCTAAGAGGACCATCAAGCTTGGCCCTTCTGTTTTTTTTTTTTTGTTTTTTTTTTTTTTTTTTTTTGTGGTACTGGAGGTGGAACCCTTCTACCTCTGGGCTATACTCCCAAACCTATTTTATATTTTTTAAATTTGGAAACAGGGTCTCTTAAGCCAGCGAGGCTGTCTTTGAACCTGCGTGATCCTCCTGTCTCCGCCTCCCAAGCGTGGGGATTACAAGCATGCGCCACCACGCCCGGCTGGCCCTTCTGTTTTAAAGATAAGACACAAAAACCCACGAAAGGGGGAACTGACTTGCCCAGGGTCCCATGGTCTTCAGTGGCAGAGCCAGGCTTGCCACAGGCCACAGGTCCTGGTCCACATGGTTTATTTTATTATTTTTCCTTTGTACTGGGGAGTGAACTGTGAGCATTCTACCCCGAAGCTTCCACTCTCCAGCCCATTTTTTATTTTGAAATAGTGTCTCACTAAGTTGCTAAGGCTGACTGCGAACCTGTGATCCTCCTGTCTCAGTCTCCTGAGTACTTAGATTACAAGCGTATGCCACCAAGCGTGTCTTAATGAAACTATGCATCCCTTCGGCAGAGGCACCTTCCCTTATGAAATTTTCAAGTCGGAGAGCTGGGGGAGGTGACAGAAACCTAGTTATGCAGGTTGAGATGGAGGCGTAGAGAGCTTGGGGCCCTGGATGAGCGCTGCGGCTGGGAGGGACAGTTGCCTTCTGCGCCTCTCTGCCTACGCTCCTGTGGCAGGGTGCTACATTGGGACGCTTCCCTAAGTGCACAGGTGGGGAGCAAAAGAGTAAGTGCGAAAACATCCCCTCATTTCAAAGTGAGGTGCTAAATCATCTCAGCAAGGCTTGCAGAGGGGGTGGCTGGAAACCCATTTGCCACCTATAGCGTGTCACCCGCCTCAAAGAAACAGCTGTGGAATGTCAAGTTGGAGAAGTTGGGAAGAGAAGAGAGGTTTTCTTTGGAGATAGCAAACTGTGTATCCTCCTTGCCAAAAAGGACAGGGGGCGTGTGTGTGTGTGTGTGTGTGTGTGTGTGTGTGTGTGTGTGTGTGTTGGGGGTGGGCAGGGAAGGTGGAGCTTCCAGTGGGCCAGGGGGAGGGCTGGGCCAAGGGATCTGCTTGGTGCAATGTGATCTCAACAGAGGGAGGCACTGTCTGGTACCCTAGGATCAAAACAGTACAAGGCCAGCTTGCTTCAGTGAGGCCCCAAGGATGCTCCTGTCCCCTGGCCCTGCCTCCGCCTCCCCCCACGTCCCCCCACACAGGGAGGCTGCTAAGGAGTTCTCAGTTGTGCCTTAGCACCTGGGAATGAGACCAAGGGTCCTCTCTCTGAGACTGAATCCTGAATGTTGGGAGGAGAGGCAAAAACTGAGGTCCACAAGCTGATCCCATGGTTCTGACGTGCTCCCAGAGCACATGTGTGAGACTCCAAGTGGACGTGGCATGTTCCCTGTAGTTGTAGGACTGACTGAGGTCCCCACTTTCTGCTGCCCATCCTCTGGGGGCTGCCTGTATTTCTCGAGCTTTCCCTGTGCCCCTCCACCAATGGGAGAAGCCCCTCCAAGCCCTCCAAGCTTCCAGGCTCTCCAACACTCTGCTCCCCTCTCCTCCCACCTGCCCATCTCCATCCCATCTAGCAGATCCCATCCCTGCTCAGCCAGCTGTCCTAATCCATGAGCTGTCGACGGAGTGTTGACCAGGTGCCTGTGTGTGCTGGGTTCCTCCTCCTGCAGGGGTTGTTTCCAGAGTTCTGTCTGCTTTCTGGGGCACGACCTTTTCTTGCTTTCTCACCTAGACTACACTGAGCACCGGCCCTGAGGCTGTGATCTAGCATGCCTCCACCACAGCTCACTCTTAAAATCCAAGTATAGCAGGTGTGGACGGCCCCAGCCTTCTGCTTCTTCTCTGCTCTCTTGTCCCTTGGGCAAGCTTCCTGGCTTCATTGTACCTTAGTCTTTTCATCTGTAAAATAGGCATGGGTGACCAACAGCCTTGCTGGCTGTTATGAGGATCAAAAATAAATAAATAAATAAATAAATAAATAAATAAATAAATAAATGGGTGAGGTTGAAAGGGACTTTGTGGAGAGTGGAATTATTTTTAGGTCTTTGTCCAGGGGGGAAATAGGAGTAAGCTCTCCAAGACTCAGGTGGAAGGGAAGATAGATGAATGAGCCAAAATCTCAACCATGCCAAGGTGCGGGATGGTGGGGAACAGGAGGGGCCTGGATAGCTGTGGTCTGAAGCCAGGGAGGACCAGCCCGCATCTTTATATTTGGCAGCAATGACAGTGACTGATTGTCATGTCTCGGTTTCTCACACTAATGTGATTTTTCCAGCATGCTGGGCTGGATAGGAGGGCCGGCTCTCAGCTCCCCACAGTGATCAGGTTGGGGAAAAATAGCCCATCAGCCTCACCCAGCTGTTTTCACAAACCATTATCCCAACCTGCGGACCTATTTATTTTGTATATTCATTTACATCTTATGTTCTGCTGCATGAGCATTGTAGGAGTCTAAGCATGGAAAACACTTTGGATATCTTACTTTGGCACATCAATTTTTTTTTTAATGCTGACAGTATTCATCATCGATTAGCTATTCATTTTTACATTTGTAAATGTTCTTCGGGCCCACATGTCAATTCCTGACTGCCATAGAAGTCCATTTTGTTACACAATAACTATCTAGGTAGTGAGCTATTCCTCTGACAAAAACTTAGCATTGACTACACATGTGGTGCTGTGATGTGCTCTGCAAGGAAAATAAAGGTGAACCATCTTCATATGGCCCCGAGAGGCACACAGTCTAGTAGGAGAAATAGAACCTGTACAAAAATAACCCCGAGGTCAAGTAGCCCAGAGCAATGGCTGAAGAGACTCAAGAGCAGAGGGCTGAGGAAATTCAGAGGAAGGACCCCTTACCTACAGATAGGAGGAGTCAGGAGGTATCATGCAAGTGACATCCATATTGACACTCAAGGAAATACTACAGTGAAATCCCTGAGACAGTTAACTTTATAAAGACAAATTGCTTACTTAGCTCATATTTTGGAGGTTCGAGTCCAAGAGTGGGTAGCCCTACTCTGGTGAGGGCAGTGCTCATGGCTGGAGCATATAACTGACTAATTCGAGTGCTCACATCTCGAGCCAGGAAGCAGAGAGAGGGGGGTGACCAGTGGGGTCCCACAACCCTCATCAGGGGTACACCCCCAATGACGGGAGGACCTCCAGTAGGCCTCCAGAGGCCCACCACTGCCCCATGCTGATCCTGGGTACCAGGCCTTTAACATGTGGGCATTCAGGAGACGCTCATCCAAACCATAGCAGTGTATTAGTTTTCTATTGCTGCTGTAACAACTTACCACAAATGTTTACAGATTAAAGCAATGCCGGTTAATTATCCCTGGAGGTCAGAAGCACAGGTACAGTGTGGCTCCACAGGCTCCTTTGCTTAGACTTTTACAAAATCAGGGTGTCAGTGAGGCTGTGTTCTTTCCTGAGGCTCTGGGGATGCATCTGCTTCTGAGCTTATTCAGGTTGCTGGCCTGACTCAGTTCCCTGCAGTTGTAGGACGGAGGTTTCCACTTCCTTGCTGTGTGTCTGATGGGGGCCTCTCATACACCTCATGCTTTCCAGCAACAGCTGCAAGTTCCTCCCATGCTTCCAACGTCTGCCCACTTCTACCTAACTGCAACTGGAGAGAGCTCTGCACTTTTGCAGACACAAGTCCTTAGACTGGGCTCACCTGGATAATGCAGGCTCTTCTCCCTGTTTTAAGGTCTGCAACCATAATTACACCTGAAAAGCCTCTTTCGCTGTGCAGTGCAACTTCTAAAACCCAGGGATTAGAGCAGGGACATCTTGGAGGAGCCACTTTCTTGCCTACCACAGAATTTATATCTGGTAAGCCATGCTGGAGGGCTCGCTGGGCAGAGGGAGTGGAAAGGACAAAATTGTGGAGGCAGGAAATGTGTAAGGAGCCATCGTCTCCGAGAGTGCGAAGCAGCCAGTATGTGTGCAAATTCTCGTGCAGAGTAAAACCTTCTAGAGGAGATACCAAAGCAGCCAGACTCCTGGCCTAAGGCGTGTGGGGCGGTCAATGCTACTCCCATCCGCTCTGCAAGTGAGAAGGCCATCGTAGCATTTCTACACTCCCCGTCCATGTTTGTTTCCTCAAGATATATCAGTGCCAAGATGGGCTCCTTCAATGAATGGCTTATATTTAATATTCCATCAGAAGAATGTACTAATGACCCATAATCCCAACACTCAGTGAAACGGGGGTTTCTTGAGAGAAAACCCGGCGAGTTCTTGTCTTCGGTGAGCGAAGAATGACACCCGCAGACCTCAGGAAGGGGAGTAAAAGGTTTATTGGAAGCAGCAGGGAATGGGGTAAGGGTGGCTGAACACCCCCAAAGGGGCTGGAACTCTGGGTCCAGCAGCTGCCTTCAGGACAATACTTGAGAGTAGCCCAAGCCGAATTGCCTTCAGGTGCAGGCTGCTTTCTTCCGGAGTCCAGGCGGTTAGAACTCCGGGGTCCAGTAGCTGCCTTCAGGGTCACTACTCAAGTGTCGCCCGAGCCAAGTGCCCATCAGTTGCAAACTACTTTCTCCCAGAGTCCACACGATCTGCCAGAAAAGAGGTACAGGTCACCCCTAGGGGCCTGGTCAGCCATGATGTCCAGCAGAGGCCTTCAGGTCACTACTCGAGAGTCGCCCGAGCCACATGCCCTCAGATGCACTCTGCCTTCTCTCAGGGCCAACACGACCTGACCTGCGAGAGAGAGAACAGCTCCCCAAAAGGGGAGGGGGTCCCAAGCGGGAAAGTCCCCCTTTTTGCCATCTGACTGGCCGATGCCTGACCGCTTGCAAGTTCGTTTTGGTTAGGGTGACTTGGGATTCCAAGGAGAATTTTCATAGGGCATTTGCAAGTCCTTTGAAGGGTCTCCTTTCAGGAATGCCAGAGTTGCTGGGTGGGTTTGTTGATTAGGAAACTCAGGATGGCTTTGTGAAGCTCTGGCCTTCTTATCTCTGAGCCTTTGGAGTTTCAGGCATTTGTCGACCCTCAGGAAACTCAGGAAATTAACTTTTTTTCTATCAAGGCCTTTTCCCTATCTGCCTATTTCCTTTCTATCTCCTCATCAGGACAACTTTTAATGCTTTGGTGTTTGGTGAGATGCCTTTAAGACTTGACAGTATATCCACCCGGCTTTCCACGTCTATTAATATTCTTCCTCAATGTTATTTTTAATGGGTACACAACTTTCTATTGTATAGACAGCATCTTGGTTTATTTAATGCATTCTCCCAGTGTTGACATTTGGCCTGCTCCCAAGTTGTTTTACTATCATCAAGGCTGAGCCGAACATAACAAGAATTGTTTTTATGGACATGTTAAACAGGATGTCATAAGACCCTTGGCAGGAATGCGGAGAGGAGCCCGGGTGTAGTTACAGCTGGTAGGGTGACTGGCCTCTGTCCCAGTTTCCTCATGGGGGGCCTCTTGGCAGAAACGCTGAGTCCTGCTTTGTCCTTAACTCAATCCAGCTGCACCTGAGGGCTCTGAGTGGGACCCTCTGGAACACAAAGAAAAGGAGCCGGTGTTGTTACGGGGGAGGAACATCAGAGCACCTGCTGTGGAGTGCAGTTGCAGGGGGGCACAGGCGGGAGGCTCCATGTGTGGGGTTGGCAGGCTCCTGACCTTTGGGAGAGGAACCGCCAGGGAGGCGAGTTGGAGTTTCTGGGACCCTCTCTGGGGAAGTTGTTTCCTTTGGAAGAAAGAAAGCAACAAAAAAGCCTGTTGCTTCATAGGATGAGAGGAGAAAGAACAAAGCCTTGCTACCTGTTGCAGAGGGTGGGGCCAAGAACGTGCTGCCTGCACCTCCTCCAGCCACCTGAACACACTGGAATAACTATATTTCCTTAGTAATCTCCTCTGGAGGGAGGAGATGGACTGGGAAGGGCACAGGGGATCTTTCTGGGGCACTGAAAACCTTTGCACGTTGATGGTGTGGGCTATATATACATCTATCAAAACGCATTGACTTGGTGCACTTCAGAGCTATGCAGTTCATGGTATGTAAATGATCCTTCATTTTTAAATAAAGTATTCTAGATTTGCAAGATCTTGCTGTAGTAATGTTAACATAAATGATGTAAGGCAGAGTGAAAACAGGAAGGCAGGCCCCAAGAGGCTGTTCAGGGCTGGGCCCCTGAAGGAGACCACAAAGGAAGGGCCCCCTTGGAGCGGCCTCGTTCTGACCCTGAGCTCTCTCATCTATAAAAACCCAGCATGGCACCCTACAAGAGACAGGGAGTGGACATGTGAGAATCATTTTGGAACCCACGGGAAACTTTCCAGGAGATCTGCAGCCAGCTCTGGGCAGCTTCTCGGCTCTGCGGTGTTCCCCATGGGGAGGTAGGGAGTCAAGAAGCCCTTGGGAAAAGGGGAAAGAAGGCAGGGGCTAGGATGCTGCTGACTGCTGATTTCTGAGGGTCAGAGGAACCTCAATCTGTAAGCCAGGCTGTGTCTGTCCAGGGTGGTGCCTGAAGGCAGCGTTAAGTGGAGAAGAACTCTGTGAGGGCTGAGGCAGGGGCCTGAGGAACTGGGGCCTGGGCCCTAGGATGCAAGAAATATTTTTTATTTACTCCTTTTTGTTTTTATTTTTGACTTTTTACCCAAGGAAATAAAAGGAAGGAGTCACAGCAGCTATACATAGTCCCTGGCTTAGGGCAGTTTGAACATCTTTGCCAGGACTCCTCCATTCCCTGCTGTACTTTACACTTTCACATGGAAAATGAACCTGATTACTACAGTGAACTACCCATCTGAAGCAAAGTTTGGAGGGATTACATATGCACACATCTGCTTTACTTTTGAGGTTATTTATATTTGAACCATAGACTGCATGTCTTAGACTCTAGATATCAGGAACACGTGGGCCAAAATTTGTGTTGATGTCGATCTGTGTTCCTATATACAGTAGGGCTCACCATACTGCCCATAGCAAATGCACCAGCCACAGTTAATCCACAGTAGTGAGCCATTCACACATTCCTATTAGAGATCAAGAAAAGCGGCAGCCAAGGAAAATCACGACCAATTTGAGACAACAACGATGGTCCTCTGATTACAGCGAGCCTTCGAAACACGAGTGGGGACTTGCCACGACTTTTGTGGATGTAGACCCCATAGAAATCTTCAGGATGGCTTGATACTATGTGGCCACCTTCTCTTCTAGTGGTATGTTGGGGTCCACTGTGAACCTGTGACTGTGTGTTAGTCAGCTTCTCATTGGTGGGACAAAATACCTGAGATAATTCACTTAAAAAGAAGAAAGGTTTATCTGGCTCCTGGTTCAGTCCACAGATACAAACCAATACAAGCTGCCCAAGAAGGAGAGTGGGGTCCATTCTACAACAGACTCCCCATGCACCTGCTCTTCTAAGAGCATTCCCAGGACTGGAGTCTCTTTGAACTCTGGGTGGGGAGGCGGGTCTGGCTGGCTGGTAGAGCCAGCCAGCAGAAACACAATAGAGAAGGGCCCAGACCGGGTGGGCACTCTATGCTAGAGGAAGTTTTAGTTTGATCTTTGAGTTGTGACAGCTTAAAAGAAACTAAAGATTTCTTAGAAATAGGGACTGAGGGACTGAGTCAGGGCCAGAGAAGCAGCGTGGGAGGGAGGGGGCCATGGAGAGGGACACAAACACAGGAGAGGTATAAAGGGAAATGAGCGTGCATGCATGTGGTGCCTATTGCATGCCAAGGGCTGTGCGTGTGTCGTCCACACGGTCCTTTTAACAGCACCCTGTGGTAGGCAAGCATGTCCTCTTTCCACGACAGGAGGCGGTGGCTTCCCAAGGCTAACTAGCAAAGCCTAACGTACGGAGGGCAGGGCTTCGTTCCAGACCCATGTTGCTCCTGCACTATTGCTTTCCACACGCACTTCCTAAGATAAGCAAATGATGTGCAGCCACTCCGTCCATCCATTGCGCACCCACCCATTCATTCACCACGAGGGAGAGTGCCTACTAGGTACCACCTGAAAGGTTCGAGTCGCCCTTGCCCCACAGGGGGCAGGGCCAGAAGTTAGGAGGTGGAGCTCTGCGATTCCGGGAGGGGACCAGGCCTCTCGATGAGAGTTTGGAGAGGAGCCCGAGAGGGAGGGATGCACTCTCCCCCTGCCACCAGCCCCCGCGGCCACGCGGGGGCTGGAGGCCGATCTCCCACGAATAAAGACATCCGTAATACCGATTATGGATCTCCGCGTGTCTCTATGCGACTGGGGGACACCCCAATCTACCTTTCACCACCCAGTGAGACGGGCTGGGGGTTGGTGGGTAAACAGAAGACACCATCCAAGACCTTCATGGTAAACCATCACACACTCAACTGTAACTTTGCGGGCAGTTGTAAGAACGAGAACTGCAGGGTCTATGAGAAAGCAAGCAGGGAATCTTAATTTAGCCTGGAGGGTCAGAAAAGGGCTCTGTGGGAATGTGATATCTCAGCTGACACTTGAAGGATGGGAAGGAATGATGGGAAGAATGTTCTGGAAATTTGCTGTCCAAAAGTTTCTGTGATGACAGAAATATTCTGTGGTGTGCTGTGGAGCATGTTAGCCAGCCAGGCACATGTGACTGCTGAATGCTTGATATGACCGAGGAGCTGAATTTTAAGTTTTGTTTTAGTTAATTTAGGTGTACATATTTAAAAAGCTGCACGTGGCTGGCAGCCATTGCATTGGGCAGCACAGCTCTAGAACAAATGGAAAGTCCAGGTACAGGGCCTGCCCTGAAAAGAGACTGGGCAGCTTCTAGAAGGCTGAAGTGTGATGGAGCAAGAATGAGAGGAAGGGGGGGAGCTGGGCACTCGAGGGAGCAGGGCGGAGGGTGTGGGCTCTTGAAGGATCAGGGCTGAGTGTGGGTCGCATGACGGGCTTTCAACTTGACTGCAGTGGCGAGGTTGGTGAAGGGTTTTGAGAAGAGGAATAACTTGGTCAGTTTTGTTTTACGATCACATTGCACCCTAGCCAAAGGATGCTAGGGGGCGAAAGTTGGAGGAGAAAAACCAAAGAGGAAACACTGTCATTTCCTAGGCAGCAGATGTTGGTGGCTCAGCCGAGGGTGGAAACTGGGGAAATCAAGAGACATGGGTGGATGCGTATTCGTTGTAAGTTTCAGGCGGAAGGACAGAGCATAGTTCTAAAGGGGCAGAATCCAGCAGCAGCCTAGACATGTTGTCTAAGATGGTGGCTACCATCCCAGGTGGCTACTTAATTTTAAATGGATTAAAATTAAATGAAAGTTTAAACTGTCGCCTCAGTTACACTAGCCACACTTCACATGCTCAAGGACCACGTGAAGATAGTGGCTGCCATTATTGGACAGGGCAGCTTTTCCCGAACATTCCCATCATTGCAGAAACTTCTACAGGAGCGTGCTAAAGTCACTTGAAAAAGGATTTAGAAATGGATCTAGAAGAAATCAAAGAGGCCACCAAGTTCAGCACCCTCACCGCAGAGAAGATGAGCTAGAGGACATGCAAGACTCACTTTTGTCCAGGGGTGGGGATGGGCGCAGAGGTGAGGACCCAGGGAAGGAGAAACGGAGGAGAGGCCCCTGGGAGTGTCAGGACTGCTTCTGCCTGAGGCCACTTCACAACGCGTGGCAGCCTGGAGAAGGAAGGGTGAGATATCAATGACAACATTAGTATTTCCAGCGACCATGGCCCGTGCTGGGGACTCAGAGGAGGGACCTTTGTTCCTTCTGCAGAAAAGAATATGCAACACGGTGGGGAGCCTGGAGCAGCCTCTCCAAAGAAGTGCTGAAGAAGTGGGATCCAAAGAAATACTGGAGGCTGGCACTCTACACACAAGGCTAGATCCCAGGAGGTCCCTGTTGGCTCCAGGGAAGCAAAAAGAAGAAAAAGAAAAAAACGGAGATAGCAAGGCCTCCTGGGGACTTGGTAATTCTGGAAACAGTGAAGCAAGGTCAAAGATCCTAGGGAAGACAGGGAAGCCTTGTGTTCCTGCTTCTGAGCTCTGGGTAGGGGCCAGGCTGAACTGGATGGTGGAAGGGAAGGGGCAGCCCAAGGTACAGGCCTGGGGAAGAGACGAAGGCAGCAAATGAAGGCACAGGTCTAAGCCCGCAGGATCCCCCAGGACCCTGGTTTGCTAAACCGGGGACAAGCTGCACTGTGCGACCCTGGGCTTATGTCCACCCCTCCTCTGGCTCAGGCTGCTCAGGGCTGTAGGACTCAGGGTCACGGGCCTGGAGGGGGGACCCCATTCCACCTCGATGGTAATAGTTTGTCCTGGCCAACCTTCAGCATTTCCAGTGCCCTGTACTTCCTTGGCTCACGGGCCGATGAGCATGACTAGAACATATGACGCATCTTCCACTCAGCCCTTGGATTTACATACCCTGGACTTGTGTTGTCATTACAGTAGAGTAGGAACGAGGAAGGCTGCCACTGGTTGAGTGCTGATTATGTGCAGGGCGTGGTGCTAAGGGCTTCAAGTGCATTTTCATCTCCATTTTACCAATGAAGAAAATGAGGCTCTGGAAAATCATAGTAAATATGGCCCAACAACCATCCTCTTTGGTATATACCCACATGAGTTGAAGACTTATAGCCACACAAAAACCTGCACAGGGAGGTTTTTAGCAGCTTTATTTACAATTGCCATGACTTGGAAGCAACCAAGATGCCTTTCAATAGGTGAGCAGATAAACTATGGCACATAAGACAGTGGACTATTATTTAGCATTAAAAGGAAATGAGCTATCAAGGCAGGAAAAAACATGGAAGAAGCCACTTAGTCACAGGATGAAGGCTATCCTATATGCTGAATGATTCAAGCTATATGACATTCTGGAAAAAAAAGAACTATACAGATAATATAAAGATCAGTGGTTATCAGGAGCCTGGGTCCAGACAAGGATAAATAGGTAAAAAGCATGGGGTGGGGGGTTTGAGGGTGGTGTTCCTACTCTGTATGATACTGTAATGGTAGGCGTATGTCCCCACACACTTGACAAGCACCATAGAATGTACAATTCCAAGAGTGAGCCCTCATGTAAACTACGGTCTTTGGGTGATAATGTGTTAGCGCAGGTCCATGGAGCATAACAACTGCATCACACTGGTGGGGGATGTTCATGGGGGTAAGGCAGCATGTGTGGAAGCAATGATATGTGTGAATTCCCTATGCTTTCCCCTTTGAATCTAAAACTGCTTTAAAAATAAAAGTCAATATTAAAAATAAAAGTGTTGGTACCTGTCCAGGTTGGCACTGGGACCCAA